>NW_014554527.1:0-17107 GCF_001313825.1 Dinoponera quadriceps | reverse complement strand
CTGCCTGATGGTAAGAGCTCATAATAAATGATACCTTTATAATCCCACCACACTGAGAGCATAATTTTCTTCGGGTGCAATCCTGCCTTCAAGGTTGTTTGTGGTGGTTCACTGCTGCTTCCCCATGATCTTTTACGTACTACGTTATCGTAGACGATCCACTTTTTATCTCCCGTAACCAACCGCTTCAAAAATGGATTGTTTTTCTGGCGTTTCAGCAGCGCGTCGCAGATGAAAATGCGAGCGGTTAAGTTGGCCTCGGTCAATTCATGCGGCACCCAAACATTGAGGCGGTAAACGTATCCCAACTGACGCAAATGGTTTTCTACACTTGTGTGGGATATATTAAGTGTCGTAGCAATCTCTCGTATTGTTTACGATGGATTTTTGTCGACGGTATTCTTTATTACAGCTGAATCAATCTCTGCTGGACGACCAGAACGGGACGCGTCACTAACATCAAAATCTCCAGAACGGAATTTGGCAAACCATTTTTGACACACATGTTCTGTTAAAGCATCGTCCCTATACACATTACAAATCTTCTTATGAGCTTCCGCAGCTCGTTTGCCTTTTTTGAAATAAAAAAGTAAAATATGGCGAAAATGGACGTTCTTTTCTTCCATATTTGCAACCGTGCAGTACTCACAATATTCTGGTATTAACCGGCGTATGTTTACAAATAGGTTAAGTGGAACGTCGCTTTTCAGCTGCGCAAGCGCGTTGTGCGATAGCGCTGTGAAAAAGAGATAGCATAACGAGTAAACAACTCCAATTAAAAAACCAAACAAACTTATTTGCCAACCCAATACCTATATACTGTTGGTCCGATTCTTTGATTACACTGTAATGAATCAAACAACATTCGTCTAACTGCAAGATTTTTGTAGCCAATAAGATTTCAGAGATTCAAACTAACCTACCTTAGACTAAATAGAGATATATAGAGTGAGGTGAAAACCCTGCGGACTGCGTATCTCAAGATATTATCATCTCTGATTTAAAAAGAAATTTATTTTGATTGTCTGGACTTCCGTGGTTAAGTATGTATTCATCTTCTTGGCCTGATTAGCCTCAGATATTAGTAGCCGATCTAAGGGTCGAACAGAAGTCTTCCGCGGTACTTTAGCCAAATACGAAGATAATTGAATGGGATTTAATATACCAATTTTTATCCTGGCTGAGACTTCTACTAGTTATAGCATATTGATTAATTTTCAGTTACAATGTATAAAGAAATAAAGGGGTTAATGTACTCTAAGTTATTAGAGAATCTAGGCAACTCTACATTTATTTTGATAGCAGCAGTAAATTAAGCACGTAAATTTTGGTTCTTACAAATAAAATAGCTTCATTTTAAAAGAGAGATAGTAGCTATTAAAGGTATTGCTCCCTTTATCGATAGGTAATAAATTAACGAAATTAAAACTATTCTTTTATAAGGACGCGTTATAGTGTGTTGGAAGTCGACTAAGGCACGCACATCTTTCCTTTAGAGAGAGACATCTCATTATTCTTCACAAGCATCATCTCTCCAAATTGATTATAGATCAACTTTATCTTTAAACTCTGCATGGTGGTACTTAAATGACTTTGCAAGTTTTACAGTAAATTTATTGACTGATAAATGCACGTAATGCAATTAAAGCCCGAATTCACAAATGTATCGTTTGAACTTGTCACCGTTCAAAGCCAATTTTTCAACTCATGGGAGATTTACTCGTACACCAATTCACCGTGCATAGTCCCTAATTGAATGTGAAATTAAAAACAGGCTGAAATGAAAAGTTAATGAATATAGTGCAACAGCGATTTCAATCGCATAATCACGGACAAATCTGCTCAGAGCCGAATAAATATTTTTCCTGTCTATGAATACCAATGTGTATTTTAACAGATATTTATTTGTTACGTCCTAAAAAAAGATGTACGAAACAAACATCGCACTGAACTAAAGTCCGCAAAATTCCAGGACCATCACGCTGTGCCATAGCAGAAACCGTGGCCGGTACACCGAAGACAAAAGTCCACCGAAAATTTCGCGAATGCAAAAGGAGGGAATTATCTGTCGCAGTTATAATTTCTCACTCAACAATGTAAATAATATATATTGGGAGTACAAATTAGTGCGGTCCGTTTTTTGTGGTCAAAAATGCATTTATTTCAGAACAAAATGAATGAACAGATTAATCAAAGTATTGTCCATCGCTGGCCACAACTTTTTCCCAAATCTCAGTCAATTTTGGAATTTCATTTCAAAAAAATGTCTTGTCTTTTGAGGCAATCCAAGTTAGGAGCCAATTTTCGATTTCAGCTAAAGAAAAAAATCGATAACCTGCCAAATCATGCTGCATCCGTCGGAACAACCAAAAATCAAAAGGAGCAATGTCCGGCGAATACGGCGGGTGCGGTAAAATATGCCAATTGAGCGTTTCCAAATAATTTTTTACGACTTTTGCGACATGATACTGAGCGTTATCATGCATAAGTATAATTTTGTCATGTCTTTGTTTGTATTCCGGCCGTTTTTCTCGTAATGCACGGCGAATCAATCGTAATGCACCAAACGAATCAATTATAGTCTATACCGATGGCCCGTAATGGAATCGCCACTTTGTAGCAGCTCATAGTACGAGTATACAACTTCCTCCAATTATTTGTCTTCGAATTTTTTGGCTGTCCAGAGCGAAGCTTGTCTTCAACGCTGAAATCACCATTCTTGAAACATCGAAACCATTCCCTACATGATTTATCAGTTGGAGCATTGTCACCACAAACTTCTACAAGCTTTCGATGCGCTTTAGCTGCACTTTTCTTCCAATTAAAGCAGAAAACTAAAACTTCTCGCAAATGCTGCATAGTTAACACAAAATTTGATATATTCAACACAGTAAGAAACAGGGGTTTTGTATAAAACTCAAAGCGATATAATCTAAATATCATTGACAGATGTCTAACCGCTCTGAATCCACCAAAATAAGCTGTCACTATGAAACATTTATTATAGTCAGAGCCATCTTTTGAAAACGCACCGAACTAATTTGTACTCCCAATAACATGCGTGTTATTTAACTGTTACATTTGTTAAGTAGAATATTATAACATTGATATTCTGTTACTGTTAATTACTGATTACTGAGATATAGAAGAAATATGAAAAAGAATGGCATACAGAATAATACTTTATTATCTATGAGGGTAATATTTGAAAGAACTTTAAAGCCAAGAAGAACCTTATTATATGTCACATCCCGAATTTTAATCTCATCTGCGCCGTTGTGTTCTACTCCCACACGGTGTGGTTCCGAATACAGGAAATTCGGATGCCTCTTTGAAAGTTCCCGTCCGGCGCCGCACTCATCTTTATACTGATATCTCCGGCCTTTCGCCGGCGGTGCAACAACACCTTGCAACTTCTTTCCTTATGTTCGCTAGTAGATGTATGCCACGCGCCGATTCTGTGTCCTTTCCGTTTCACCCGGAGAGGTGAATCCCTGTCGGAGATGGATATCGCAAATTGTCTCAAGGCGAATGGCCTGCAGTGGTAGTAGCAAGCGACCGTTTTACTCTACCGCTGTTCTATATACTTTCTTACAGTATTTGCGCATCATTTTCTGTGATTCTTCCGCATTACGTCCGCGTTCGATCGCCGATTTATTCGATCGATATCTTGCGGTCGTTCTTCATGGTAGATTGTGCAAACGCCCAGCACTTACGCAGTATACACACGCGCATAATGCACAACGATATATGAAACAATGAATTTTCGAAAGGGACAATTACATATCATTTATACGTAGATGCGCGTGAAGTTGCGACGACACGCGGGAATGCATTTCGAATATCTCAATGACGTTTCGTCGATAACACAGGACCACAAAATGGTTTTGGGAGTCTACTGGTGTTATAATAAGTATAATTTATGTTTTTGGGGTCGCTGAACACGAATCCATTCCCAAAATTGAGCCAGCACGTCAGGATTTGCAGTAAAATTAAAGAAATGGTTAAAAATCTAGAATTTCTGGATAAATTTCGTCCCCAAATGTACAAACCCCAAATTAACAAGCCCCAAATCCCAAACGCACAAACCCCAAACCAACAAATCCCAAACCAACGAACCCCAAACCCACAAGCTCCATATCCACATT
Source organism: Dinoponera quadriceps (assembly GCF_001313825.1). NCBI lineage: Eukaryota > Metazoa > Arthropoda > Insecta > Hymenoptera > Formicidae > Dinoponera > Dinoponera quadriceps. The sequence goes on along the minus strand of NW_014554527.1, from coordinate 12,959 downwards.
CCTACAAACCCCAAACCCACAAACCCCAAACCTACAAGCTCCATATCCGCAATCCCCAAACCCACAAATTTCAAACCTGCAAGCCCCAAACCCACAATCCCCAAACCTAGAAGCCCCAAACTCACAAACCCCAAACCAGNCAAACCCCAAACGCACAAACCTCAAACCCACAAACCCCAAACCAACAAACCCCAAACCCACAAGCTCCATATCCACATTCCTACAAACCCCAAACCCACAAACCCCAAACCTACAAGCTCCATATCCGCAATCCTTAAACCCACAAACTTCAAATCTGCAAGCCCCAAACCCACAATACCCAAACCTACAAGCCCCAAACTCACAAACACCAAACTAAGAATTTATTCATCACATCACCACATTTCTCTCTTACTCTCTATCTTTCGCACTACTAACGACCCTTCTCACCTGTTTCCCCCGTCTCGGCTAACCTAAATCCTCACCTATCTTCGCCCTGCTTCTCTTTGTTACAATTTCCCTCTTTCCCTAACGCGCTCATCGCACACATGTCTCTCTTTATCTGTCTCTCTCACCTCTTTTTACCTTACAGAGAGCTGTGGAATATACTTCGTAATATACTTCTATTTCAGACCATTTAATTCAATGAACTTACATTAGAAAAGGAAGTATCATATGTTTGCTGTATATTTAACATTTCAGCTTTAATCTTACTTAAGGAAGAAGTCNTCCGCCAGACGAGAGACACTATTCCAGAGAATATGTGGTTAAAATTTCAAGTCGATTCATTCATTAAAACTCGAGATATCGTGTACACCGTATTGAAAAACTTAGTTTCGAGAAAAACGCGTTTAAAGTTTCGGCATTAGTTTTTTCAATGAAAAAATCATTTTTAAGCTTCTTACCATTAATCGCCCATTCCTGCTTCATATAGTACACCTTCTTCTTCAAGGAAATCCTCTTCGAGTGCCGATCGCGCCGTTCTTCTTTCGATTCTCCCTTCTTTTGAAGCGTCGAACGACCGTTCGTTTGCTCGTGATATTCTGCGCTCGTCCACGGTGTTGCATAAATTGAAGGCGTTTGGTCCAATTTTGATGTTCATAACGTCCATCATTTTGAGGATACTGGAGTAGCCTTCATTGAAAATGCTCGCAGCACAATACGACGCAATATCGACGGTTTTTGCGCCGCTGAATGTTTGTTTCGGAGCTAACGATTAGATCATCTGTTGAAATCGCTTCTAACTGACTATAAAATATACCTAGTAACATCTGTTGATCGACTTGGTGTATTAGAAATGTTAGAAATTGAATTGCAAGTCACTACGCTGTACCCGCCGAACAGATAGGAATTTTCCGCAGGTACGCGTTTCGGAGCGCTTCGGTAAAAAGTCGAAATTTCAATGAAGAAAAATTTAGCCGGCTATAACACCTAATGTACCTTATTTTAGAGGGCTCAAAGTATTCTTTAAGCCAATAAATAAAAAATTGATTTTTTGAAAATTTTACAGTAGACTTCCCCCTTAATTTCAGCGTTACNCTTTAATCTTACTTAATTTAAGCGTTACCCGAAAACCACGTCTTGGGCATAGTAAGTTCTATTTCGTTCTGGATGCTTTCTAAACTGAAATCCCTTTGTCTTTCACAGCAATTGTTCTATTGTTTTAATGTATGTTTGTCTTATATATATCGAAGAAAATATTCACGGTAAATGTAACTTTTAAGCTTCTATGTATATAGGTTGGTGTGACGCACTTTTTTAACATTAGTTCCTAAACTTTTTTGAAATATAACATAGACTTTTTATATTTTACTATAAATTGAGCTTTTATTGACACCTGCGATTTTACATTTACTGAAGTATGGCGTAAGTTTGAAATAAATTTATATTTATTTCCCGCATCATATACGGTCTGCAATATCCTTCATGCTTATTTATTGGTCTTTTCGTTGCTAGAGGTACTTTGTACGGGCTTGAAAAATAGTATTTTTATGAAAAAATTATAATTTGAAACAGTAAATTAGTGTTTTCTGTTGATTTTATATCGAAATTTTATTGTAAGGGACTAAATTGTATTGCAATACTTGTCCTAAAGCTTGGAAAATATATGCGTTTTATTTAGCACTTTAAGTTCTTGTCCCATAAATCTTTTATTCAGAATATCTGTTTTTGAAGAAAAATCACGATGTGCACAAATAGTCCGGATGAGTTTTGTCTTGTTTGTGGAGAATTTGTGTTGAAAAGAAACAGGAAGATTTTTACAGATCATTATAAAACAATATATAACTCTCGCTATCCAAATGCTACGACTGATTTAGATAAGTTTTTGATACCAAATACTTTGTGGGCTTATTGTGCGACATTTCTTAGTAAATGGCAAAAGGGAAATAAAACAAAGAAACGCTTTAGTTTTTATATGATCTGGCGAGAACCTGAGAATCATATAGATGACTGTTATTTCTGTTTAGTTTCTACAATTGGATTTAATTCAAAAAACAGATCTGATATTTAATATCCCTCGGTCACTTCTGTTACAATGCCAATTCGAAGAAACATTATTGAAGCCTCAGTTGGCAGAGGAATAGAGGAAAACAAATCCATGGAAGTGAATAAAGAAATTCTAGAACCTCATGCGTCTACAAATAGTGCAGATGGTGAATCTAATCTTGAAGAAGTCGATGACGAAAATAGGAAAGCTTCTAAAATGTTCGACCAACAAGAACTTAATGATCTCGTAAGAGATTTAGAACTCTCAAAAGAAAACGCTGAGTTACTCGCATCTAGGCTAAAAGAAAAAGGACTTCTTACAAAAAATACTAAGGTATTTTTTTATAGAAAAAGAGACGAACCTTTTAGGCTTTATTTTTCTCACAAAGACTCATTAGTTTTTTGTAATGATATTAAAGGTTTGATTTCTGAGTTTAATTGCATCAATTACAATCCTGACGATTGGCGGTTGTTTCTTGATTCATCCACACAAAGTTTTAAAGCATTATTATTGCACAATGAAAATGTGTATGCATCTCTTCCTGTAGCATATTCTAAAAGTTTAAAAGAGAGCTACAATAATCTTCAACTGCTGCTTACTAAACTAAATTATGACAAATATAACTGGCAAATATGCTGTGACTTGAAGGTCATAACAATTCTAGTTGGTCAACAAAATGGATTTGTTAAATTTCCTTGCTTTTTGTGTAAATGGGATAGTAGTGATCGTGCTAACCATTACGTAAAAAAAGTTTGGACAGCTCGTCAAACTTTAACACCAGGTTCAAAGAATGTATTACATGATCCATTAGTAAACACTACAAAGATGCTTTTACCACCTTTGTACATTAAACTTGGGCTCATCAAGCAATTTATTAAAACTATGAAATTAAATATCAGTGATGCTTTTAATCATATCTTTATCAAATTCCCAAATCTATCTTACACAAAAATTGATGAGGGAGTTTTGGATGGACCTCAAATAAGGGCTCTTATAAATGACGAAGAGTTTCAAAATAAAATGACAACATTTGAACTCGCTGCTTAGACAGGTTTTAAAAATGTTGTATCAAAATTTTTGGGTAACAATAAGGATCCAGATTATAAAAAATATGTTGAGGACATGCTGACCGCATACAAAAATGTGGGATGTTTAATGAACTCAAAAATTTATTACCTTCATTCACATATTGATTTTTTTTCTGACAATCTTGGGGATATGAACAATAGAACGAAGATACCAGGGTGTTTGGAATAAACATATGATGGCTGATTACTGCTGGAGTCTACAACGTAATACTAAAATACTACATAAACGAAGACCTATTCTCAGATCTTTTGAAACAAAAAAGACACATTATTCCGAAAAGAAAGGATGAGAGTTGATCGAGTTTTAAAGAACAAATGTCATGAGAGGCAAAGAGACTCACGCTAAACAAGCACCCCAAAGGAAACAGAACTTACTACGTCCACGTCGTTGTTTCTGGGTTACGCTAAAAGCAAGGTCACGATGATTCTATATTTTGAATCTTCTTTATTTAAAAAAACGACGTACTTTTTTTTTAACCATGAAAATTGAATGGAAGGTCAATTTAGTTAAGGTTGTCGAAACTTGTGCAACTTTGTACTCGTTAAAGGCATCTTCAACTTTGGTATTGCTCAGAAAATCAAGAAATAAAAAAAAGGTTCTAAGCGCCCTTCAAGTAATTGACCTTAACCTAACTTTTAAAATTTCAGAATAGAGAATTTTTTAATTATAGTAGCTTACGTTACTGGATCTTTGGGGGTTTAAGGTTAGGTTAGGCGAGCTTTGGGGCTTAGGGGGCGGGCTGTGGGTTTAAAGGCTTATGTTTTAGGGCCGCTGTGTTGGAGATCTTTGGATGGAGGGGCTATGGGTTGCGTTAGTTTACACACCTCGAATGAGAAGATTCCGATATTGGGTTTTGAGACTTTTCACCTTTAAATGATCTGTGTATGGCCATGAAAAAAAAGTTTAAAAATATTATTTTTGACGTAAAATTTCCATCTTTTTTTGAATCCGGGGTAAGAAATGAGGCTTTCCATTCAAAAAAATTACTCTGACCTTGAAATGACCTTGACATTGAATCTCAAGGTCAAAACAAATCGTACGGATAAACGTCCCCCTTTGTCCTGAACAACTTTTGTCTGAACTATTTTTCCGTACCACGCATAGAATCGGAGGAATTAGGGTTCATCGATTAAAATGGGTTACCCTGTATATACCTAAACCACATAGTATTCGAGTAAAACATGCTTGTGGGTTTGTGGCTTGTTGGTTTGGGGTTTTTGGTTTGGGGTTTGGGGCTTGTTAATTTAGGGTTTGTACATTTGGGGACAAAATTTATCCAGAAATTCCAGATTTTTAACCATTTTTTAGATTTTACTGCAAATCCTGACGTGCTGGCTTAATTTTGCGAATAGATTCATGTTCAGCGATCCCAAAAACATAAATTATAACTATTAGAATCCCAGTAGACTCCCAAAACCATTTTGTGGTCCTGTGTAATCATACAGAATTAAGAGTGACGCGAATTCTACACTAGAAATTATCTTTGTTAATCTCAAATATTCTGGTAAGTGAAACGTACACATCGAAGTAAAGTAGAATTTTAATATTTCATTGTCTTAATTTTTTATGCAATTAATTTCATTAATGATCATTAGTTTATTAATTCGTGTAAAATATTTTGGAAGAAATATTGCTCTTCTCGTAGCGCAAAATTAAATTTTGACCTAGTAATTGCAACATCTTTTTTTAAATTAAGCTCAACGACAGGCCGCTTTTACGATGAACGTAATACGCGATTCCCTACTATGCATCCTCCCCAAAAGTATATCTTGTTGTCCTTTTCACGCTATTTACATAGCAGCGATATAATATGACATATATAATTATTAGAAATATTATATTATAGTAAATGGCGCGGCTTCTATTGTGAAGGCATCTGTTATTCCGTCGGTCTTTGTGACGCTTCAAACGCTGACAGCGGAGAAGAAATAAAGGCGGGAAATCGGAAATTGCAAATTAATTTTCGCACGTCGATCGCGCTGCAAGTTTCCCGGACAACAATGTCCATCGAATAGCATTGTAAAATTTGACGGCATCGACGCGATATTGTTATGGACCTATCACCCATTTTCATAAAACTGGAAATAATTTCGACGCTCTTGACAATTTACGAAAACGAAAAACTTCGTCGGATTGTCGTAAATTCTATATTTTGAATACACAATATAAATACCATAATATACAGTACGCCACTTATTCAATTTTGCAGTTTCGACAGAATACAAAAGTCGCTCACATCCTTTTCTTCCTCCTCTTTCAACTCAATCAAAGTGGGTAGTTTTAATGTGTTAGCGTTGCTTCGGTGTAGACGCTGATCATCTAGATTCCGGTACTGCATTCAGCAGAATGCGGATTTATATCTCTGCAAGATTACGCCTCGTAACCGAGATAACGTGCGAACGTGATTAATCTGATCTGCGGTCATAATATACTTACGGCAATTGACATGTCTCATGGCAGTGCATACAATACCATAAATACATAATAATTCCTTCATCTACCTTTCCTGTACCTTTTCGCAACATTCACATTTAGAAAAAAGCGCTTGTATATGTGAATCGTGCACAGATGAAATTTCTGTTCATAGCAATCCATTTTTGTAATAAACGCCAAAATAATGTTCATGACATTTACCTCAAATGTATTGCTACCACTAATTTTTGTTAGAGCAAAACAAAAATATAGCTGGCACCGAACAATTTTTGAAAGCAAAAATTTCAAGAGATCTCAGTTTTCTGGCGAAGAATATTCGAGGTTGTATTTTTTCAGATCGTCGACCACTTTTCAGTGGGTCGCAGAAGAAAGACGCGCTTGCGGTGCGGGCATGCTTGCTAAGCGGGCGACTGAGAACCTGAAGCAGAGAGGGGTAGGTACAGGAGGAACCAGAATGATCTGCCACGTGTACGTATCGCCCATAGAGATCGGTAACATCACAAGATGAGAACCTTATGTTGATCTGCTGACGGACATTCTGGCACGCGCACCACTCAGACTCGAACCTTTACACCGCGAGGATCGGCGACTGCTGTTCACTCTGGTGTCCTATCCGCCTGAGTACTCGACAGTGCAGTCATCGTGTCTTTCTCACCATTCTTGATTGCGGGTAAGACGCGACACATGGGTCACACGGTAGTGCACGGAGACTGTCAGTGAGAGAGCGAAATTAACTCGAGTAATTGATGTTCTTTAAAGGATTTCCTTCTTGATATCATTCTGAATCCGCAGTACGATGCTCAAATGTGCTACCGTCGCGATCTGATTAGCTGACAAAAATGACGATCGTGCAGCGAGTACTGTAAGAGTAATTGAGAATTACTTATCGTAATGTATATCCCGCGAAAGTCACTAACCGATCACGAACTCGAATGCGACTAGGTGCATCAGTGCTGACGCGCTGCGTTGCAACCTTCGATCGATGTGACATCAGGATTATTCGATCGACGAAAAAAGCAGAAATGTCGTCAAAAAACTACACTTATGTGCCAGAAGAAAAATAATTCTCCCGACGAATCTTGTGAAATTCGTTTTTCGACCTTGTGAGACAAGATTTACTTCACACTAAAACCAATAAAGTGTAGGTTTCAGCCCAAGTGTAGAATTTCATATAATGGCTCTATAGTCGAATCACCACTGTAGCTATCAGAACACGTAGTCCAAGATGCTGACACCCGCGTATCAGAACGGGGCGAGAAATTACAACCACTTGTATCCGTCACCGTACAACTCCCCGAATTACGACTCTAACAGAATGACATATCAAGACAATTGCGTGCACGAGAGCGAGCTCACATCGCGAAGAGGTGCCGAGACACTAGATTATGCCAAGGATTCGGTGTTCGAATATACAAAACCTCCGAAAGTATACGAAAGAGGACTTTATGGCTTTCAGACGCCTGTCACACCGCAAAGGTAAATTCACACAATCGGTTTCCCTTTAATTTAGTTCGCGCATAGCTAATGTTTCCAATCGCGACTGTTGATGAAATGTAGTAATTTTTATCCATTGAACAGATATTACTGCCGATGACGTAGTCGATTATTAAACTGTCAAGTTAACCACATACCATTAGTCAGGGATTGTTTCGATTCTGACCAAAGATTATAGTCCAGTCGAATCGGTAACAGGACTATCATGGATTAATTAACAATATTATTTCCAAGTTCGCTATCCTCGTTATTTATAGATACGAGCCGCCTCATTCGTTGGAGCAGACAATGCCTCCGCAATCGACATTATACGAGGAGAGTTCTGTGGACTATCAGCCACCATCCTATTGCTACAATACACCTCCTCAAGAGAGATACCAGCCCCTAGAGAATAGCGAGCCGATCCTCACGATCGTTGAACCACGCGCCACTTGTTGGGAGCCTGTTATCTTGACTCAAGTAATTGCAATTGTTCGTCTAATTGTCAATCTAATTATCTATTGATGTATTTTTCGAAAAATTGATGTGCAAATTAAACATTTCTAATCCAATAGGCCTAACAATTATTTATGTTGAAATACGCGCTTTATGATCCTCTTCTCGGGCATATTACTATTCGTTATTTTGAATATAGAATATTAACGCAATATTAATAATTTTTAATTATCGGGAATCTTTCGGGACTAAAATTCGGCCAATGTTAGTCGTTAACCCTTTGGCCTATAACCACGAGTCTGACTGGTGGTGAAAAATTTGTGCCATAAGCGAAAACCACGAGTCTGACTCGTGGTAAAGAATTTGTGCCATAAACAAAAGTTACGAGTCTGACTCGTGGTAAAGAATTTGTGCCATAAACAAAAGCCACGAGTCAGACTCGTGGTGAGGAATTGGTGCATAAGATGCCGCGTATTATTCGAACAAGCGAATGGAGTTATTCCACATCCAATACTTTTCCTTTGATTGTAACGTCAGTATTTTGTTTTTTCATTTGTTTCTGGCGCAACTGGATGATCTGTTACTTTAGTTCCCCGTAAAGCTTCGTTACGTTCACACGTTTCAAATATAGCTTCGTATAAAGAATTAAGAAACTGTTATACCCATCATGCTAAGAAGAAGAAAATCTAATACTGATGGTAGTGGGGAGGAGTGTGGCACTATTGCCGATTGTGATTCGATAGATCCTTTTCAATATGATAGTGAGGACAGTGATATTACGTTTCCTGTAAGAAAACGTCCACGAAGATTAATAATTGAAGATGATTCCGATTATGAAGACAACACTTATCAGCAATTATCAGCGCAATGGTTTTGGGAAGAAAAACATAACAAGCCAAAAATCTGGAAGTATACACAAACTCTTGGCATAAGAGCAGCAATTCAAGACCAATTAGGTGGAAGTAAAAAAGAGTTAGACTTTTTAAATATAATATTCGACAATGTGTTTTGGGATAATATTGTTCAGGAAACGAATCAGTACGCAAAACAAATAAAAAGCTATACACATACAAGAAGGATAATTGATGAAACTTGGATGCCAGTAGATCGCAATTAAATTAAAATATACCTTGCATTATGCATCATAATGGCTCAAGTAAAGAAACCAAAAATCCAGATGAACTGATCTAAAAGAGCCATTATAGAAACACCCATATTCCGAAAATGTATGCCACTAAGAAGATTTTTACAAATCACTAGGTTTCTCCACTTTGCAGATAACGATGCGACTGACAACAGGGATAAATTACGCAAAGTGACACCTGTGATAAACTATTTTAATGAAAAATTTAAAGACGTATATATAATAGAAGAAAATATCGCGATCAATGAATCACTGATGAAATTTAAGAGACGTATGCTTGTAAACTTTTTAATCCTTCAAAAAGGGCGAGGTTTGGGATTAAATTTTATAAACTCTGCGAGTCAGCATCGGGTTACTGCTGTAATTTTAAGATATATGCAGGAAACGATAAAACAAATCTTGATTACAGTGCGTCTGAAACTGTTGTTATGGAGTTATTGCAATCAATACAAGATAAAGGACATACCTTATATATAGATAATTGGTATTCTTTGCCGAAATTGTTTCTAACTTTGGTAAGAAATGGAACAAACTTTCTTGGGACAGTACGTTGCAATAGAAAAAATATGCCGGAAGATTTTGTTAAAGCAAAATTTAAAAAAGGAGACTGTATAATAAGAAGCAATGGCATACTAGCGTTGAAGTGGAAGGATAAACGAGACGTCCATATTCTTTCAACAAAGCACGAAAGTGCAGAAATGATTGCGCAAAACGAAAGTTATCTAAGCCCTATTTTCAAGCCAAAATATATTATAGATTATAATATGGGAATGATTGGTATTGATAGCCAGGATCAGGTATTAGCGAGTTTCCCTATAATGAGAAAATTCGTGAAGGTATACCGAAAAATTTTTTTTTACATGTGCGATATGGCACTTTTGAATTCATATATTCTATACAACAAAAACAGTATGGCAAAGAAACAGAATTACACTGAGTACAGACTTCGAATAGCTGAAGGATTATTACAAACCGTGCCATTACAAAATTATAATAGACAACCATAATCGAACGGAGATATACCAATGAGGCTACAAGCGCAACATTGGGGTCACTTTCCGAAACATATAGATCCCACGCCAATGAAAAAAAATCCAACAAGAGCTTGCAAAGTATATACGAAACATAAGAAAAAATGTGAAACTACATGGGAATGTAAGAACTGTCGCGTTGCGTTACATGTACCTCAGTGTTTCGAAAGATACCATACAGTTGAAGACTACTAATTTTCATTCAATTAACTAAGTATTCATTTACAAATTGCTATTGATTCATTATCTACTTTGAAATAATAAATTATTTTTGTCAACTGATCAATTGATTATGATTGCACCCTAGACGTCTTAAAATTACTATTTGTATCTAAACATTGTTTATTATTTCACAATTCCTTTCGTTGCACTGAAATATATATGTCATGAAAGGTATACATTTTGCGCCAGTTCAGGTACACGGCTGAACGGTTGAATGGCACGGCGAGCGACCGATTTTCTTGTTTACTATAGCTCGCGCAATTGGCAGATATCGTGTAGGCCAAGGGGTTAATCACGAGAAGGGATCAACTATTGAACATATACATAACGGATACATGATTCGTTTTGTTATACGGTCGAAAATTATTTGCAGAAAATGCCAACGACTCCGCCGGTGAGTCCGCGAAAGGCTAGACGGAGGTGTCAAGACGTTCCGCCGTCACCGACAGTCCTGAAACGCCGACGCCTCGCCGCGAATGAACGCGAGAGACGTCGTATGAACGGCCTAAACGACGCCTTCGATAAATTACGCGAGGTCGTACCGAGTCTCGGGACCAATCACAAACTTAGTAAGTTCGAGACCCTGCAGATGGCACAAAGTTACATAGCAGCTTTGTGCAATCTTTTGCAGAGGTACGATGGAAAGAAATAGACAGAACTAACCGGAAAACGCAAGTATTCATTTAATCCTTCGTATTTTCTTATCTATTGCCTTCCCTTTGATCTGATCTTAAATAAATTTTTTTATATAACAGTGGCTTCTAATATATATGATTCATCTTTCTCAGGCAATCAATTGTTAATTTTTTTATAATTTTCAGTGAAATCGAACCGAATTGTATGGTCTATGAATGGCACCAAAAATGTAGCATAGAAAACACGCACAAACAATATTTTAATGAATATCGGAAAAAAGAACGAGCTATTTACGGCAATTTTTTGTAAATATACAATATGACTGAATCGCATTGTCGGCTCAAAACGCACTGCTGTTACTTAATTCAAACAATTAATAATATTTTTAGTATCCCATAAATGGTACGTTTTCACTCAAATTATACTTTTGCAGATTGCTACTTTTATCGTTAGCATGTGAAGGATGCTTTAACAGGAACTAATTTCTTTTATTGTGTATTATTTTAATATACACGGTGACCCATTTTAATCGACAAACGGAGATATCTCCGAAACTACGCAACCTACAAAAAAAAATGTTCCGATAAAAGCTGTCGAGGACAGTGGGGGTCATCTACTTGTGTTAATGACCTTGACTTTGAGGTCAGTTTTCAAGGTCATTTCAAGGTCAAGGTCACTATTTAAAATGGAACCCTCTATTTTTAATGCCGGATTTAGAAAGAGTGAGAAATTTTACATCCAGATATGTATCAAAGTATAAGGTTAACGTGACTTCCATAGGTCAAATGAAGGTCAAGAAACCACCACTACCAAACCCCAAGCAGGTGCAGCAAACGTAAGAAAGATATTTCGTCACTTCAGATTTGATGAATTAATAGTTTTAAATGTTGCCCCGTACAGTTTAATTACAAATTTTTTGAACGAATTAAACTCTCTTTAAAGCCACGTTTTCAGTAAGTATGGCAGGCTACCTTGCAAAATTAGTGATATGATAGTAGTTTGCCATAACAACCTTACTACATGAAGGCTTTTACTAAATGTTTTCCAGATGAAAGACATCCTAACAACTGAGCAGTTCGAAACCTACCTTAATAAGCTCGTGATAGAAATTTGGTTCGGCAACGTCGACATCATGAATACAACGAAGATAATGCACGAGCTTGTGAGTCAGTCTACTTGTGGATTGGAATTTAATTTATTAAAAAAAAAAACGATTAAACTCGCTGTTCCCAAAGTTAGGTGGTTTAGCCTGCTTGGGGTTTGGTAGGGGTGATTTCTTGACCTTCATTTGACTTATGGAAGTCACGTTAACCTTATACTTTGATACATATCTGGATGTAAAATTTTTCGCTGTTTCTGAATCCGGCATTAAAAATAGGGAGTTCCATTTAAAAAAGTGACCTTGACCTTGAAATGACCTTGAAAACTGACCTCAAGATCAAGGTCATTAGTACAGGTAGATGACCCCCCTGTCCTCGACAACTTTTATCCGAACATTTTTTTCGTAGGTTACTTAGTTTCGGAGATATCTCAGTTTGTCGATTAAAATGGGTCACCGTGTATATAATATGTGTGTTTTCTGAAATACATATTTTTTTATAATCTGATTTGAAATGTTTTTGACATAATTGATGGCGTAAAATTAAGATGTCGAAAATAGTGAATCGATCTTCAAGTGTGATAGATTTCGTTAACTAGTTTTTTATGTACGAGTCTGTGTTACAGATGCATTAGTAAATATGTAAGTCTATATTTTGTAATATATATATATATTTTTTTTTAGTTTAACACAGTGAAACAGCTAAAGTTTCAAAGATTAAATTTCGATAGTATCACTAAAATAGCCGTGTGTAAATTTACAGATATGTTAGATTTATTTATGGAAAAAAAATATATACATACATTATATTGGGCCATAACATATTCTACTGTAATTTCAGTAAAGTATATAAATAGGTAAGTATACTAGGTGTACCGGTATGAAGTGAGCGTTTTTTTGTGAAATCAA
>NW_014554526.1:0-3582 GCF_001313825.1 Dinoponera quadriceps | reverse complement strand
TCAAACAATACTGAGTCAAACAATCACAAAACTGTCTGAGAGGTTTTTTTTAGTACGAAATCTTATCTTTCTATCGTCATCTAGCGTAATCCGATCGGACTTATGCAACGCGATATACAGATTAGTAAAGCCCTCTATTGGAAAAATAATGGATTACTTTTTACTAGACCTAATATTAACATTTTTCTCTAAACTGTTTTCCTAAAGAATTATTGTTGAAAAATTGATTTGCTTTTGAAGTGATCTCTATGAGTCAATTTGATCCTGTGACATGATAGCATATCTGAAAATAGAATTTCCTGCATCATTTCTGGAGTCAAAAATAGGGGTTCCCATTAAAAAATTTCAAGTTGACCTTGAAATTATCTTTAAATTTGACCTCTACGCTGAGGTTAAGATCATCATCAGATGCTCCTCTTTAAACCCTGCAAATTTCGTATTTAAATTTTCTTTTTTGCTTGTTACCTTCTGAGATTTTCTACGATTTCGGTACTTTTGATATACCCTCTGTGTGTGTGTGTGTGTGTGTGCACGCGTGTGTATATATATTTATATATTTATATATATATATTTTTTTTTAATTATAATTTACAGAAAAGTATGGCCATATTTGTGTTCTATTAGCAGATTTGTCATTATAATCCTTAATGGCTTTATAAGTCTATTTTAACCCTGAAAATTTTGATAAGCATTGTGATCTAGTAAAGTTGTATCTATGCTTACACATTTTTTCGGCTCTTATTTGCCATATTTTCTTTTGTATTGTCTTTCCACTTGTTAAATCATTTTGATGCAACTGATATTCTTCTACTAATGAGACAAAATTCTTAAAGCGGGCCACCTAAAAATCGATGATTGAAATATTAAAAAATAATGTACGTACCTCGATAGTACTTTTAAAAATAAAAGACACGTATTTTTTCTTTTTTTGAAAATTCAATTTTTTTATAAGTTATTAACAATATCATTTTTTCCCCATATTTTATAAAAAAATTATTTTCTCTTGATTGGCTCAACGAATATTTATAAAATTTTATGATTAAGTCGGAAAGAATAGCCCTTTAAGAACATATTTTTAGAATTCACGCAGCATGTAACTTGTTTAAACAAATTTATAAAAGTTATAAACAATTAGAAATTACATGTACTTCTCAATCAGTTACGACAATAATGTTTAAATATTTCGATTCCTTATTCAATTTCGAATAAATGTGTGAAAAAAAAGTTGGTAACTCGGAATAGGTAAATAACAACGTTCATTTGTTTACATCGACGCGCAGCGGCGCGAACTGGACGCGGCGCGCTGTTAGTAAATCATTTGCGTGTATTTTTTGATGAAAATGGGAAAATTTTGATAATATTATTTTATTATCTTACTAAAACAAAACATAGCTTTATGTAGCATGTAATTTGTTTAAACAAATTCATAAAAGTTATAAACAATTAGAAATTACATGTACTTATCAATCAGTTAGGACAATAATTTTTACATATTTCCATTCCTTATTCAATTTCGGATAAATGAGTGAAAAAAAATTGGTAACTCGCAATAGGTAAATAACAACGTTCATTTGTTTACATCGACGCGCAGCGGCGCGAATTGGACGCGGCGCGCTGTTAGTAAATCATTTGCGTATATTTTTTGATGAAAATGGGAAAATTTTGATAATATTATTTTATTATATTATTAAAACAAAACATAGTTCGCGTCGCTGCGCGTCGATGTAAACAAATGAACGTTGTTATTTACGTATTGCGATTTACCAACTTTTTTTTTCACTCATTTATTCATAATTGAATAAGGAATCGAAATATGTAAAAATTATTGTCGTAACTGATTGAGAAGTACGTGTAATTTCAAATTGTTTATAACTTTTATGAATTTGTTTAAACAAATTACATGCTGCGTGAATTCTAAAAATGTTTTTAAATGGCTATTCTTTCCAACTTACTCATAAAATTTCATAAAGATTCGTTGAGCCAATCAGGAGAAAATAATTTTAATAAAATATGGGGAAAAAATGATATTGTTAATAACTTAAAAAAAAAATCGAATTTTCAAAAAAAGAAAGAATACATGTCTTTTATTTTTAAAGTACTATCGAGGTACGTACATTTTTTTAAATATTTCAATTATCGATTTTTAGGTGGCCCGCTTCAAAAATTTTGTCTCATTCTATTTGATTAGAGCTAAAGTGCAATTATATTATTAATATATTCAGTCACCATCGGCATCGATGACTGACATCTCCGAATAGGGCCCTATTCGGTCGGTAAAACAGTGCCAACTGCGCTAGAACCGGCCTTTGCAGGGGCACACTCGATCGGTAAAACAGCGCCAACTGTGCTAGAACCGGCCTTTCTCATCTATTAGGTATCTATTAGGTTGTACAACTTTACTCTCGCCTTTTTTTTTAACATGAGGCTTTATTGTAAAAAAATGGAGATAAAATTATGACTCAAAGTATTGTCCATCACTGGCTACTAATTTCTCCCATCTTTTGGGCAATGCACGAATCCCGCGTTGAAAAAACTGGTCATCTTTTAAGGTAATCCACGAATCTATCCATTTTCCGACTTCGTAAGACTGGAAGTGTTGGTCAGCCAGGCCGTGTGCCATTGATGTCACCATTTTATGTAGGACTTTTTGTCAATAGTTACCTAGCAATCAATCGGATAATTATAAAAAAATTTTGTTGCATAAATACATAAAAAAAAGAAGACGAAACTAGTATGACTATTTTCTGTATTCAGTTATTTTATTTATAGGGCACTGGTACCTGTAACAGTACATATTGGCTCTCGGTAGCATAAAAAAAAGTTATTGCAACTTCAGAAATGACATAATATTTTTGGAAAATGTAGAAAAATAAGAAAAATCATGAAAACAATCATGAAAAATTAAAATATTTACGAAAAATAAACGAAAAAAAGCGGAAAAATCGATTTTTCATCATATTCAAAAATTTTTTATAAAAAAACCAGCGTACGAAAATCGCTAAAAAAATATATATATCATAGAATTATGCATAAATTATACAAAAAAAATTTTTTATAGCCATAGCTAGCGTCAATTCAGCAGAGCCGATTCTTTTCCAAAAAAAACGGGTTTTTTAAATTTCATTGTTAACAATCAATATTTAAATAAATAAATAATTGCAAAATTGCGATGAACATTGATAAATTATGTACCCAGAAGTTCAAAAAACCTTACATGCAGCTGTGACATGCATAAATGTGTTAGAAAAAAACCGAGAAAAAAAAGTGGTACATATATGTACCACTGCCCCTCAAGGGGTTAAAATACACAATAAATGAACGAAAGATAAGTCGTCGCTTTATACATACATACATTACGTATCATTAAGGGGAGGTTCTGGTCAAAAGGCCCGCAAATTAACGTAATTTCATGATTTTTTTTTGAGCGAACGTAAATGTTTTTTGAAAAAAACTTTTTATTGCATTTATTAGTACATATTTGAAAATATAAATAACATTTTTTCCCCCAAAAAAAATCAAAATGACGGCTCCAGCCCTCACTGAATAAAGCCGTGCGCGGCCATAAGCAATGTGCGCTGCACA
>NW_014554525.1:0-977 GCF_001313825.1 Dinoponera quadriceps | reverse complement strand
ATAGAAAGTAAAAAACGAAACGTAGTCCTTCAAATGACGAGACGTTTAAATCGCTTATATCATTCAATGCATTCTTTCCTTAACATGATATGACATGTGATTTATTGATTGTGCAGGCAAAACAGTAGCGGAAGATGGAAGAAACATCGAAATAGACAACAAGAAATGCACAAACAATGCAGCAGATTGTTCCCGACCATGTCCCATTTCCTTGTAATGTAACCGGTAAGGCAGGTGATATTTTGTACATGCAAAATATATTTCAGTGGTGAATATTTCAGGTAGCAGGTCGCAAAAAGTACCAAATTCGATACATAAATTAAGGCCGGGCGATATCGATGTCATTGCAGCAATGGGTGACTCGCTGACGGCTGGAGCTGGGATTTTCGCAAATAACCTATTTCAAATGCTGGTAGAAAATAGAGGAGTTACGGCGCTTGGCGGAGGTCAAGGCACATGGAGACAATATGTGACTCTTCCAAATATCTTTAAGGTCGAACCATTCATCGATTTTTCTCGGAATCGTATTTTTTCTCACGTAAATGCTAGCTCACATACGAGGTCTGTTCAAAAAGTATCGCGAATTTTGAATTTCCGCGGGTTACGTATATTCGATTTTCGATTTTTTTGTGGCGTTATGTTGGTATTCATGTCCCTCACTTACGCCGACAAGTTCGGCCATTTTGAATATTCAGTTTGTCTTTGACAGCTGTTTTGCTTGGACGTGTTTTGGCTCGTCTTCGATTTTTGCCTATTCCAAAAAATGGATCAAAGAATCTAACAAAATTAAGTGCGCGGACGCATTTCGAATGTTAACTCTGACATATGGTGAAGCTACCTTGGACCAAAGCAATATTTATCGGTGGTACAAAATGTTCTCAGAGAGCCGAGAAGATGTGAACGACGAAAAGTGTGCCGGACGCCCGAACACGTCAACAACAGACGAAAAAATTGATGAAGTGAAGAAAATAGTATTG
>NW_014554524.1:510-1570 GCF_001313825.1 Dinoponera quadriceps | reverse complement strand
AAAAAGAAGAGGATGATTAGTCCTGGAACAATAATCTTTGGCACTCAGATATATCAATCAAAAAGGAGCCCACCATCAACAAAATATTTGGAATAAGGATAGCATTGTACGAGCGTCGACAAGAGGAATTGGGACAGTCAAGTGGAACTCTCAATAGCATCCTGATTTCTGATGTTATTATAAGAGCAATTACATGGTGTCGGCACTTCAAAAACTAAGACGAACAGATACTTATTGGTAAGCGAAGAAAAAAATACTTAACACTTTGTTAAAGATATTATTTTTGTGTGGAAGGAACAGAAATATATAATAAAATTAATTTGCAGCAGATATGACAATGTACGAGTGGGATCGGGACATTCAAGTGAAACTCCCAATCGCATCATCATTCCTCACGTTCTTTTAAGTGAAATGACATGGTGTTCGCACTTCAAGAACTAAGGCGAACAGATACTTGTAGGTAGGCGTAAAAGACAATTCTTACTTTGATAAAGACATTATTTTTCTATGGAAGGAATAGAAATATTTTGTAAAATAAATTGAACAAGTTATTTATCAAACATAAATTTTGTGTTCGACTTAAATTTTTCTTGCCTACTCTTCCCTTTCTCCACCGTCTAATCTTACCTCTCCAATATTATTAAAATAATAGTTCAATTCTTGTATACCTTCACCTTTCTCATAAATTATCTGCGATTTGAAGTTAGAAATATAGCCGCGAAATTACATTGTCAGGCTTTGCATTAGTGTTTATTTCTGGAAATTTCGTGTAGTATGAAACGCTAAGAACGATATGATATATCAAAGTGCTATTTTACGGCAAAGTCCGAAATAAAATTCAATACTGAAAATCTTTTAAGATTATGATAATATTCTCGCTTACACGTGAGAATATCTATCGTTGATTTCTGACTGTTTCTTTCCCGTATACATTAAATTGTAGAATTAAAGGTTTAACATGAAGTCAAAGTTTTGACTCGGGACGATACTTCGATAGCTCGGGGGACCGCGAAGAAGCGAGGCGAGGCTCTCTTGCAAAGAAAAACACATTGCGTGGGAA
>NW_014554524.1:0-209 GCF_001313825.1 Dinoponera quadriceps | reverse complement strand
TTTAGTGCCGTGCATAATAGAAAATGACGTGGCACCTTACTGGTCAAAATATAAAGACTTCGACCTATCCTAACTTAAAATTCATCGTTACCAACTTTACCCGAGCCTATATAAGGGCCTCGCGACGGAAAGAAGAACCGTCGCCGTTGAAGAATTTGTGGAAGTACACCCGAGTACAAAGACGTCGACATATGTCTTCTGATGTATGC
>NW_014554523.1:0-496 GCF_001313825.1 Dinoponera quadriceps | reverse complement strand
ACGGGTGAACGAATCTCTGCGTGTAGGCAAATTCCAAGCGGCGGACGATTTGTTCGGCGTGGATGGTAGCTTTAAGAAGCTCGAGATAGATTAATCGATATGAAGTGACAAAGAGTGTATCGCCCTTACATGTTATTTGACAATTGTTTTGGCGGATTATTTGTGTAACCGTTTATTTGTAAGTTATGCGATAGCCTTCAATTATACGAAGACCAGGGAAGGAAATCCATATAATTAGATTTAATCTATCTCTCTCATTTTTTCGTAGTATAAATATTAATTTTTCCACCGATGTGATAAAATATGTGTGTACGTGTATGTAAAACTATGTTGTTGCCAATAATAATTTACAGTTACATAATTAGTTCATACATCTGACGACATTATTTTTTCTCGTTATCCGTATACGTTGTGCGTTCATCACATTAAGAATTCTTGCATTATATTTTGCATTATACGTTCAAATAAAAAGATGTACCCACAAAATGACACTTGT
>NW_014554522.1:0-504 GCF_001313825.1 Dinoponera quadriceps | reverse complement strand
GGCGTGATCCTTAATACTATTAGTCGACGATTGCTTGATTCCGAATATGGTTAGCGTTCTATAAAGTTAAAACCTTTTTTGAGCGAAAAATACCTCGAAAAACACGACTAGAGTGGGCAAAAGCTAATATTGACTTTGATTTTGTCAGTGTAATCTTTACTGATTGATCATCTTTTTAGGCCTGGATTCCCAGAAGATATGCGTGGTCGATCATCATGATCCCATTGTTCAACTTACAGTAAAATAACCGGTGAATGTACATGTGTGAGGATGCTTCTGTAAACAAGGATTTGGTATATTATAGTTCTTCACGGACAATCCGAATGCACAGAAAATGTACATGATATATCATAAGTGTTTATTGAAGTCTGCTCAAAGATGGTTTGACACAGATGATAGTTTATAGGTGTTTTAAGAGAACAACCACCCAGAATACCGAAGTCGTGCATGTACAAAGTGGAAACATGAAAATGGCATCACTACAATGAACTGGCTTTCACAGTC
>NW_014554521.1:16618-39503 GCF_001313825.1 Dinoponera quadriceps | reverse complement strand
TAACGCCATCTATTGCACCTCCGCACGAATTTTTGCACTCACCCAATACAATATATTCAAGGCCCATCAAAATCGATGAAATATTGTTTCGACAGTTCCCTTGTCAGTGGAGATCTAGACTCTCTCTATATAAAGGACGTGAGTTCTACACATCCACTATTTTGCTTAATCTAGATGTTATATCAACAGCTGAACTTATTAACTGGCCTTCTGTCAGAAAAAAATACCTGACTTTGTTATCATTAAAGATATACGTAAACAGCATTATAAAGTTAAATTCTGTCTAGAGTTTTCCTCTGACTACACTCCTATACTACTAACATTTAGTAGTAAAATCTTAACCAGGTGCAAGCCGTGTGTCTTGTACAACAATAAAACAAACTGATATCTTTTCGGTATTTAGTCATTACTAATCACAATATTCAAATCAGCCTGAAGGCAGACGTGGAAATTACTGCAGTTCTTGAGCATTTCAACCAATATATTCAATAGGCTGCTTGGGCCTCAACATCACAAATCAACGGTAAAGGCTGCCGTCCTTTGTACTCACCTGCAGTTGCAGCCAAATTCGTCGAAAAGCAACGTATCTGTAAACGATACTACTTTTCACGATGACCCGCGTTGAAAACCAAATTGAACAACCTCATTAAGATAATTAAGAAGCTCCTTCATGACGATAAGAATAAAGTAGTGCAAAAATATCTGTCGGTACTGAGTGCCACTCCCGCATCCAACTATTACCTATGAAGAGCTACAAAAGGCCTTAAACAATCAAAGCAATCTTACCTTCCTATCCGTAGGCCGGATGGAAGCTGGGCACTTGGTCAGGAACTATTTTTTAAAGAAATCGTTCCTGACCAAGAAAAAGAAATATTTAAGGCCCTATCTGAAACTTTCCAGTCAGATAGTTTAATAGAACCTTTTAACAAAAACGAAATAATAGCTGTAATAAAATCATAAATCCAAAAAATACTCCTGGATACAACTTAATCACCAGTTTGTAACGATGCATCCCCCCGGCGAGCACCACGGCCGACCGACCATCCGTCGGCCGTCAAACGACGCATAGCGCCACATAAACTACACACGCGCAAAGCACGCGACCGACACGTGCTCACGTAGACAACAACGTTTGTTGTTGTTGTCAAGCACATGTCGAGAAAAACGGCGGAAAAGCGGTATAAAAGACCGTACCGCCGTGCTATCGGGACCAGACTCCGCCGGAGATAGCCGAGATCGGAAGATCAGAAGCTGCTCCGGATCCCATCCCCAGGTCGAAGGACCGCGACGGTGTGTACGCCGTTGCTGCTGTGAGTTCGCAGCCGACTCGACAATCCTTCCATCCGGATAGTCCGAGGTCGTGCGTACGCGGTCTCTCCCGTGGAAGTCGCGGGCACCGGATTCACAAGAACGTCCATTTCAGGACGGTGTGTTCGCCGTCTCTACCGGGAGCTCCCGGCCCTCTTGCCCGCGGCAGACTTGGGGATCGGCACGAGTCGGGGTGGTGTGTTCGCCGCCTCTGTTGAGCGTTCTCAACTTCGGCCACTCCACTCTAGTCGTTGGGCTCTGCGTCTCCGGGGCATGCGAACGCCCCGGAATATCGTTCCGTGTACCGCGCCGCGTACTTAGAGACCACGCGTGTCTCTCCGCCGCACTTCACCGGAAGTACCACGACCGCGCCGTGAACCGCGAACCGACCGACCGCCTGCTGCACGTCGGCTAGGCTCGCCCGGCCGACTCCACCGTTCCTGTAAGGAGGCACGATACCGCGTGTCCTCCGCACCGGGAGTCAACCGACGCGGGCACTCCGCGTGCAGCAACCACCGAACCGCGTACCGTAAACCGAACTGCGTACCGCGACGTCGAGTCAAGCAGGTGCATTCCGCCGTTGCACTCCGATGCGAGACCGTCGAATTTAAACACCGCGAACGACAACATTTCACGCCGAAACTTCAACACCGCGCCCGCTCTTCGCTGACGCCGCGGAATCCTCGCAGTGAGCAACACAACTGCTCTGGATTCGTTCCGGGAATACCGATCCGCGGAAACACCGAGCGATCCATCAATACTCGGCCGCAATATAAACACGGAATTCCGTCACCGACACTGTCATCGCAATATTTACCGGCGTTAAAAGGCAGACGGAAAGCACCGCTTATCACTATTATAATATACCCGAACATCTTGGTATATACGGAAGAATAAACGCTTAATATCCAATCTTCGCTCGCTCATTTTTATTCGCTCACTCACTCACTTGTCCACACAAGCACACACACACACACCATCACCACAAGGACGCCTGGATATCCGGCGAGCGACGCCAGGGCCACCGGCACCGAAACACGGTCAACCGTCGACACCCGGAAACGACCACCCCGCCGGCCGGGGCGGGACGAACGTCCACCGACCGACGGGGCCCGGGTCACAAGTTATATTCTTAAAAAGCTACCAAACGAAGGCATTGTCTTTCTCCAGTAACTCTGTAACGCAATGACTGAGAACACGCCACTTTTCCCCTCAATGGAAGGTGGTACAGATCATTATGATCTTAAAACCTTGCAAATCTGCTGAGGACGTTAAATATTATATACCAATAAGTCTACTACCAATAATTTCAAAAATGTTTAAAATTTTATTATTAAAGCGATTGTCCACCATCAGTTTGAATTTCGTATGAAATACGCTCCAGTTCATCAGGTATATGGGACATTCTTTTAGAAACCGTACAGATTTGGTCGAAAATTGACCGACACATTTTTGATTTAGCTAAAACTTTTTTTACGTGTTCTATATGACAAAAAAAGATATACTTATTCCAGGATTTTTTTTCATTTTTTTGGAAAATAGAGAGGATGTAAAATTTGAGAATTCGGTGATTTTTGGCTTGAAGTATATTTTTAAAAAATTCATAACTTTGGTTCTATTTGAGCTACAAATTTCATTTTTTTTATTTTGAATGTTAATGAACCAGCTTTAATAAACAAGTACTTGAAAAAAAAATTATTAACAAATTCCAATTGTTATAAACAATTAAAATGTTTAAATCGATTTTTAACAATTGCCCCACCTTCATATCAAGTTTTTAATATTTCTATCGTGTTTTACGTGAAATTTCCTTTTGAAAACGCTTTTTCAATTGATGGACAAATAATTATTACTATAAGAAAAAAATTAATTAATTTAGCGCGGTTCGTCACATCGGCGCGCGGGTCACACCGCACGGCCCATTTTCTTGTCTCATGTCGTTTTTCTCTGAAATAATAATGATTATTCCATCTTTTTTAATAAATAATCTTATTTGTTAGCCAAGAAGACTTTATAAAAATTTGAGGAAATAAATAAAAAACATTATTCTAGCGTTCTTTCATGGTTGAAGGTACACTGAAAAAAGATTCGAGCGGTAGTGGTGCCTTGCTCATTGTAAAGCAATAGAAAGTCAAAATTGAAGAAGCGGGGACTCGATATCTAGGGGTGGGGATTTCAATAGTAGAAGGAACCCGAGCAGAAATCTAACTAGGCTGTAATGAGGTCCCAACTAGACAGTTATTATGGCCTAGCGCGAAAACGCAATGATCCCCTCTTATCCTCATGTCTTCCGTGTTCGTTTATGATTTGCCAAAATTCCAAGGACCTCGTTCAGTCTCCACCCTCTTTTCCTCCCAAAGAAGGAAATATGTTCCTAAAAAATATTAGATTGGTCAATTTCTGTCTTATACATTTTAATGGTTGTCATCATTTTTTCCTAAAAAACCTAATGGGAAACCTCCCACCTCCCACATCTTCTTTCCACTAAAATTAATCTCATTGACAATCGTCATCTACTACTCCTAAAGGTTTCCCTATAAAAGCCCTACTCTCTTGCCGTCGACTCACTACATTTCCGACTAACCGACAGAATTAATCTCGTATCGAATAATGTCTGAATTTATCGCAATATCCCGAGGTATTTCTTTAACAGATTTTGCTAATTATTAAACTTCTCGGCTCGATACCTCGGCATAGTGCTCCAATACAATCGTCGCGAGTGCATCTGTCATCCTGCCGATTCGTCTGAAAATTGAACCACGAGACAACAGCTCGAATTAGCCCTCGCTAATAAAGATCTCAGAATCCAGTACACCTCAATCAACGAATAAGTATACAGCTCAACTAACATTTGTTCCAGTCTACCTTCCATCTTTCCTTTTATTAACTTCCCTCATTACCACAGTGAATACTCTGCGTGGAGAGGACAGGCGTCAGGCTCTTGCATTGGCTGCTAGGGATCTCCGCGAGGTTAGCGACGATACCTTAATAGAATACCTTAGGTGTATTTCAGAATTATTATCGTCGCCGAAGAATACACCTTCACCGACACACCGTTCCCCTCTAGCCTCTTCTTACTTACCCGACCCTTTCCTTCCTTCTCCTCGCCCGTCGAGTCGCTCAACTTCCACACTTGATTCCCCCTATTGCTCACCCCCACGGTCTCCGTAGAACACACTTCCCACTTCCCCCGAACCACCATGGTACCACAGTCCACCTTTCCGTTCCTCGTCACCTAGGCTACGCATTCAAGATACGTTTCCAGCTCCATCCGACTCTTCCATCTCCTCATCAGGCCCTTCTACTTCTAACTTATTAACTTTCCCTTAAAATTCCACACGCATTTTTACACAAACTACATGGGCTGAAAAGTCACGGGATTTTTCAGTAGGTGGCGCCACTAGAAAATGAACATGATTTATTTCGGGAGGTTCATCTGTCACTAGTTTATGTGTGAAGTTTCATGACATTTCGTTTATTCGTTTACAAGCTACAGTCGTTTAAATGTCACTACCTTCGCCTTCGTAAAAAAAATGGAAAAACAGGAATATCGCATATTGATCAAACATTGTTTTTTGATGAGTAAAACTCCTGAACATTCAATGAAATGGTTGAAGAAATGTTATCCCACATCTGCTCCTTCGAGAACAACAATTTATCGATGGTTTTGTGAATTTAAAATGGGTCGTATAAGTACCGAAGACGCACCTCGCTCTGGAAGACCAAAAGAGGCTACGAATGTGGAAATCGTAAAGCAAGTGCATCGAATTGTTTTGAGTGATCGTAAAGTGAAGTTGCGCGAGTTAGCTGAGGCCGTTGGTATCTCAAAAGAACGGGTGGGATACATTTTGCACAATGTTTTGGATATGAAAAAATTATCTGCGCGATGGGTGCCACGTTTGCTGACCGTCGACCAAAAACAGCAGTGCGTTGATAATTCAACGGCCGGTTTGGCATTGTTGCAGCGTAATCGAGCGAACTTTTTTCGACGTTTTGTGACGATGGATGAAACGTGGATCTATTACTATACGCCTGAGTCCAATAGGCAGTCTGCAGAGTAGCTGAAAAGCCATAAAAGCCGATTAAAGCGGCCAAAAGACCAACGCTCGGCCGGGAAAGTTTTGGCCTCCGTTTTTTTGGGATGCGCATGGCATAATCTTCATCGATTACCTGCAGAAGGGAAGAATAGTTACGGGAGAATATTATGCAGCGTTATACTGAACGACGGAATAAAGAAAATTCGGCCACATATGGCGAAGAAAACAGTTCTGTACCATCACGATAACGCACCATCACACACGTCCTTGAAAGTGATGGCCAAATTGGACCAATTACGATTCGAATTAGTTGCTCACCCGCCGTATTCTCCAGATTTGGCCCCCAGCGACTATTTTCTGTTACCAAACCTTAAGCGGTAGCTCCAGGGAAAGAGATTTACATCAAATGAGGAAGTCATTGCGGAAACCGAGGCGTATTTCGAAGGCTTGGACATTTCGTATTACAGAAAGGGCATTGAAATGATGGAAAATCGTTATACCAAGTGTATCGCACTCGAAGGCAACTTTGTTGAGGAATAAATATAACTTTGCCCAAAAAACGCTTGTTTTCATTAAAAATCCCGGGACTTTTCAGCCCATGTAGTATATATACATTCACTTACCCGATTAAGTGTACTTCATTATAGCCGTCGTATTCATTCATTGTTTTATTCTGTAACTTACATTGTTAACCTTTTGTTATTTTAATAAACTCCGAGATTGTTAGTCAATTTATTTTTGATATTATTTTGAAACATTCGCGCATTCATCATCTTTTCCCAATTATTTCGCTCGCGGTCTCATTCCAGGTAAAGGGTTTCAGTAGCTTGATCTAAATTAGGACCACCTTGCTTACGTCCGCGTCAAAGTAAAGTGATCCTTCTGATTTCTGACCTGCATCGCCGGCATATAGGTATGTTTGGGACTCTCGTTCGCGAGTGCGGTTGTTATGTTCCTTTCTAGGATGTAACAAGTATATAAAATCAATAATAATGTTAAAAGGTGTCACTCAGCAGCTTTTTCAGACATTTCTCAAGTATTTTACAAAGTCCGGCATGACGACCTTGTCTATAAAACTAAAACAAATCTGCCCTTAGAATATTATTCCACTTATAGATCATACCTAAATCATAGGACGTTCCTTATTAAATATGAAGAATCTTTTATTTCTCTTTACACAATCCATTCTAGTGTTCTTCAAAGGAGTGATCTCGGCTCTCTATTGTAACTCATCAATACGGCTGACATACCGCCTATTCCTAATATAACTATTGCTATATTCGTGGACGATTCTGCTTTGCTAGCTTCCCATAGTGATGCAACAGTTGCTTCCCACTTCTATAAAGTGTACAAATGAAATAATCCATATATTTTTAGGCAATTAAGAAATTAATTTTAAAACGAATTGATTTTCCCGCTTTTCTGCAGTTATGTTGTATTGACATGTAGCTATTAAAAATGACATTTTGTATGGCGAAAAACCCAATATAACTTTCAAAATTATTCAGTTTAATAGAGTCAAATATGGCAACAAATGAGGTGCATATCTGTATTCTTTATGATAAACTGTATCATAACTGTATTCTTTATGAATTTCAACAAAGAAAAAATGCTGCAAGAGCGTGCAAATCGATTTGTACCCTTCTCGGCAGAGGTGTTGTATCGTTCGATGTGTGCGCATTTTCGTTTAAGCAATTTAAATGCGGTGATTTCAGTCTGATCGATAACGTCCTGGAGGGAAATACGATAACGATGATTTGGAACAACTCGCTGAAAATTCGAGACAAACGCCAAAAGAGAACAGTTGCAGAACAGTTAGGAGTAACGCAGCAAACCGTTTCCAAACGCCTACCAGAGACGGGTAAAATTAGAAAATATGGAAAATATGTTCCCTATGAACTAAAGCCAACAAAAATCAACAAGTGGCAGCGTATCTTTTTCTTCTCAATAAACAGCGTTGAAATTCTTTCTTGTGGAAAATCGTTACGGGCGATGAGAAATGGATACTCAATGACAATCCGAAACACAGAAATTCATATGTAAATCCCGGCGAAATATTAACATCGGTCTCAAAGTCCAATCATTTCGGAAAAAGTTTCTGCTCTGCATTTGGGATATCAAGGCTGTGCTCTGTTAAGAAATGTTGGGACCGGGTAAAAGAGTTACTGCGAACTGCTACTAACGCTAGTTAATGCGCTTGAGTCAAGAATTGGAACAGAAACGTCCGTATACAGGCAAAGGAGTGCGTCCTATGAAATTGTTGTATGACAACGCCAGACCACACTATGCTTCTAAGATAAAAGACACCATTATAAATCTTGACTGGGATGTCTTACAGCACTCGGCGTATTCACTAGACATTGTTCCATCCGATTATCACTTGTTCCGATCGATGCAACACGCCGATACTCTCTTCCAATCAGTGGATGAGATTCAAAAATGGCGGTTTTATCGTGTCCAAAGACACAGCATTTTCCGAGAAGGAATTCATCAGCTGCTTGAAAGATGGCTTAATGTTATAGAAAACATCGGCGAATACTTTGATAGAAAATTTGTTTTACTTTCTTTTAAAATAAATCCTGAAACTAACTGAAAAAATTGGATTAGTTATTTGTTTATTATTTATTTACCTAGTACAAAAGGGCTTTGTTGATATATAGCAATGGTTAAAAATGTAGTGCAAGCTAATGAAGCCAAATCGATTCACGTAACGTTTGTGCAATGCAACGTACCCACCTGTCTTTTTATATAATCACTAAATCCCGCAGGCGGATGTTGCTAAATATCTTGGCATGCAACTTGGCATGCAATTCAACTAGAGGTATCACATCTTCACTAAACTAATCAATTAGGATACCTACTATATGAAATGTACTGTATGATCGGTCGCATTACCAATCACTTCATCGCGATTTCCAAATACCTACTGTAAATGAGGAGGCTAAGTGGTTCAGTCAAAGATATTGGAATCGCCTGGAAACACAAATATGTTGTCTATCAATCTCATGAAAGAGAAACTTTACAGAAAATTAAAAAGAAGATGCTGTAAGACCTTCAAAATTATAATAAAAACAAAAGAGAATGTCTTATTAACTGTTTTAGTGTCAGGGGTTTTTAAAAATCCGTGTCGGATTGTGCTATGCAGCGTGATAGCGCTTCGTTCATTTATCTGCGAATAACGCCGATCGACGCGATCGCGCTGCTTTTTTTTCGTCGAATTATGCCGCTCGACGCGCTCACGCTTCATTTCTTCAGTCATATCAGAAACGTTATACTAAACACTCAAAAGTTTGCGAAATTTGGAACCGAGCGCGTTGCGAATTGATGATCGTGACCAAATATCGCGGCACATTTCACCACAGTACACAAACAGCGCGATCGCGCTGCGTGGCGCTAAAACGGTTAAGCTCATACTTCTCAAGACAGTTTTTATATCACACCAATTTTACTAAATGTTCTCTTTGGGACAAATCGTAAAGAATATTAGGACTAATAAAAAAAATTAGTTTTTTGTCTTTTTTTTGTAAAAATTTATTCTTATTTGCTATCAGCTGTGACGATGCAAATTTTTGCTCGCACTTAAGCCCGTGGCCTGGCCAGAGATAAGCTAGAAAGCCTTCACATAGAAGAAGGCGAAGTTCATAAATTTGGTTTCGCGCGCAGTTTTGCGCACGGGACGTGACCCGCGGCTATTATATTTTTTATAAGTGTAAGGTCATCCACGACACGCCAGTAAGTTGGACCTAAGAAGAAATCAGAGCTTCAGGGAAGAGCCGAGCGTGAATAAAAGTGAGGATTCTGAAGGTGCAACTAGAATGCGGAAGGACGCGGGAAAATCTTCCTTTCCCGGGCGGACGGCTGGCGACGGACAGCGGAAATAGCCACCTTGCGCGGAGAAAAGCGCAAGGCCCCGCGACCCTGTCGCAGATGCGAGTGAGGACTCCGGGGGAATTACTTCGAACTATTGCGAGCTTAGCAGTTGCTGAATGTGGTCCCGGGAGGAACAAAGAGAAACTAAGGGTCGAATAGAAGACCCTAGACGTGAAGCGAGCACCCGTGATAAGCGTGATTAAGCCGGGAGAGCCAATAGGATGCCGCATCGATCGGCGCGACTGATCCTTGCGACGGCTGCCTCTTGCGCTAATTGACGAGTCCTGCTTGTCACGGCGAGCGCTAAGGATGTTCCGAGGCGAAAGCAAGCGAGCGAGGCTGCCGAAAGAGCGGGACGAGTTCCTGAGAAGAAGAGATGAGCTTCAGGATGGCGCGTTGGTGAGAGAGAAACTATATATAGCCGCGAGTAGGAAAAATTAAAGTTGTGTTATAATTCCGAGTCGGTTGCCGCCGCTTCTCGGCGGCATCTGCGCAAGTAGTAGACCAGGAATTTTGGCTCGTTTAGAGTCTGTCGTGCCCTGAAGATCGGGACGCGCGGACGCGCGAAATTTTGGGGCCACGTTGCAGGGCGACGAGGACCGCGCTCGAGAGGGTCTCGAACTTTGGAATCCCGGAGACTCGGGCGAAAGACTCAGTTGTCTTCTAAATTCGCCGGTCGCATAATTCTCGAATGTTACTTGTCGGTATTGTTTGCATTTAATTGGGCCGTGTCATTGAATCGCGTGTTTTCTAAATTGTTTTCTGGCAAACGAGCTAATGGGTATTATACAAGATAGACCAGAAATCAACAATTAACTGCCGGGAAAACTTTGGCTGGCGCCCAGTGGAAAACCCAGCAAAATTTGCGTAACGAAACCGGGCAAGAGAACATTTCTATCGTAACACGATGCGCGTTATTGCAGTTGCTGTCGAGCATCTTAGATTCGCCGCCTAAAAGCATCTCGCGTAACATCTCAGACGAGAAATCGCTCTCTATTAATGGCGTTATGGGATCTCCGGTGTATCGGATTTTTCTCGGTATTTGAAAATAATTAAGCGAATTAAAAAATTGTTATCTATATGTTAAATTCGTCTATAATTTATTATCTCTTACCCGATTCCTTCCCGAATTTTCTTGAGTATCGAGGAAGAAAATGAAAGAACCACAACACTCTACTAATCGGGATAGTGAAAAAGTACGTTCGCTATCGTGTAATTAATATTGATCTAGCCGAGGTAGATCCGCTGCTGCAAAAGCGGGAGCAATGAAGTCCTACAACTGCGGGCTTCATAAATTATCGTCGTTCATAATTGTCGTAGAACAGCAACGCTCATATAAATTTACTTCGATATAATCTCTCATCACAATTAAATAAAAAATATTTCTTTTTTATAATATATCACAGTATAAATTTTATAAACCTGCGTGCTGTTCTGCAAATCAGAAGTATTAGTTTGCTTTAACTGCGCCAGGAAAATCGTTTTATTAGCTAGAAATTATCTTAAAATAACTTTGAAAACAAATCGATGTTTTCGATTTGTAAAATTAAACATAGTATACACAGGCGCCATATATTTTCTAATTGTTACTACTGACAACATTCAGGTAGCTTCAAAAACGCTAATACTACCAACGTTATCAACACGCTACTTCCGAAGCAGCAGCGTTAGTAGCGCGAATTTATTATGTCAAACATCCGTGACGTCATGATAACGTTGATAAATCTATCAACATAGTTCTCCGAATAGCGTTTGCACTCAATTGCACTGATAGCAAACATGTTCTAAATGTCTGTAATCAGTTTGTAACAGACATCACATTGGGCTACAATGTAATTATCAATATTTTATACATTTGTAATACGTTCGGTTATCACTCCTCTAAAGGCCTTTCTATTCCGGTTAATCTAACTGACTGGTTAATCTAACCGATTAACTCAACGAAATTGAATAATCGCATTGGCCAATTAACTAAACTTATTGCTCAATTAAGTTAACTGGAGGTTGAGAAACTGGTACTTAAAGTGACTATTACCAACTTTGTTTAAATTCAATTTATGGTTAACTCAACGGAATTGATAAATTATATTGATCAGTTTAGCTAATTGGCTAATGCAATTAGTGAATTACATTAGCTATCAGTTGAACTTAACCAAATTTGGTAAATGTCACCTTTCATCACCTGGTTAATTGCAACGATTAATTTTCGCATTTTATGCCAGACGAAAACAAAATTGGTCAAAAATGTTGCTCAACCTAGATGATATATATACGTACTTTAGTGCGTTTCGAACCGTTGCGGTTGATTCGCGACGGCTCACGTGTTGATGGCACGTCAGTTTTGTGTTTCGGACTTTGCTCATTTTCGAGTTCACCGAAAAGTCCTTTCGATTCTGCCACTTTGATCATGAAAAGCGAGTCGAACTGCATCATCTCCTTCCGCTTGATTATAGCGATAAAACAGCCAGGATTTAACATTCGTTCGCTGTCCTTGCCATAGATCTCGCCGATGCTCCCGACTTCGAACAAATCGCTGTCGGGGATCTAATGGTGATTCGATTAGCGTCAATGGAAATTCGCTACATCATCGATAGATAAATAGAATTAGGGCTGAGGAAATAATGTGTTATATGTGTAACATTATTCCAGTTACAAGTTACTGTTTTCCAGCAACGACTTTTGGCGTTATATACTTTTCGTCAATAACAGTGAGGCAATTAAATTTATGGTACAACAATAAAATAATAATTATTTTTACAGCGAAATGAGTTGCATTTTTCCAACTTTTTATCGAACATCGGTAATGAATTACTTTTAAAAAGTAACTTTCTCAACTCTGAGTAGATTGTTATCGATAGTGCCGACGGAACCGAGTGTCGGGAATATCTATATTGAGAGAAAAATATCTAAAAAATAAAAAATATTTTTCAATGGGTACTAATAACATATTTTTTTAAACCAAAATTCTTATTTAAATATAAAATAAACAATTTTTTTTATGAAAGAAGTTACAGAGATTTAAGAAAACATATTTTTTGTTAAAATAAAAATTTTTAGTGTAAAAATATATACGAGGTGTGACAATTTACTTCCCAGAATGGCCATATGATATCACTCGTGACCTAATTGTATTGAAATCACACTAGTATTCGTGTTTGAACGTGTTTAAGTTAACACGTGTAAATTTTTTTGCAAAATTTTACGTTTGAAATTTACTTGGCTGACAGCTCTTTGTTAGTTATTGAGAGGATAATAAATATCCGCTTTTACACTACGGCGTAAAAATGGGTGATCGAAATTTAGAGCAATGTATTGGGTCTATGCATAATTTCGTAGCAAAACTCGAGTAAATTTCAAACGTAAAAAATTTAGCAAAAAAGCGATTTTAATCAACCAAATATGTTCCATTCTGTTCGATGACTTTCTGCCACCTCTCCACAAGCTTCATTATCCCTCTTTCATAGAAGTCCTGAGATTTTTGGGTAAAGAAGTCATCCAAGTGGTTTTTGAGGCCAGGGAACGGGAGGTTTTGTTATTTAAATTGTTCTGTAACGCCCGGAATAAGTGATAGTTGCAAGGTCCGGATTATACGCTGGGGGCACCAAAACATCCCACCCAAGCCGCAATATGTTTCGCAGGGTCATCAGAGAAACGTGTGGTCTATCATTGTCTTGGTGGAACAAAACGCCCTCTCTGTTCGGCAATTCGGGCCGCTTCTGATCGATTGCTCGCTTTAATTTGGTCAGTTGTAAGTAGTACATGGTTGAATCAATCGTTTTGTTGCGTGGCAGCAGCTCGTAATACACGATTCCTTTCCAATCCCACCAGATACTCAGCATGACCTTCTTCTGGTGTAGTATAGCCTTTGCGAACGTCTGAGCAACCTTCCCGCGCTTCGACCATGACCTTTTCAACTGACTTTGTTATAGACAATCCACTTTTCATCGCCAGTGATCATCCGTTTTAAAGACGGTTCGTTTTGATGGTGTTTGAGCAGCAAATCGCAAGCTAAAATTCGGTTTTTCACATTTTCTTCGGTTAGTTCGTGCGGCGCGTAAACATCAAGCTTGTTTACCATTCCAAGCTTCAGTAAATTACTCGAAACAGTTGATTGGTCAATGTTGAGGTTATGTCTGATCTCTGTAGTCGTCAAATGCCGGTCGGAGTCGATTAAAGCCTTGATTTGATCGACGTCAGTAGTGACTGGCCGACTAGAGCGCGAAGCATCTTGAAGATCAAAATCTCCGCAAGGAAATTTCGCAAATCACTTCCGACACACATTTTCACTTGCGGCAGCCTCTCCGAACACGGGGTATATATTTTTGTGAGTTTGCGACGCGTTTCTGCCTTTTCGAAAATAAAAAAGCGAAATTGTTTTTTCCTTCAATATTCAAAATATAATTAAACTTTATATACGTCACGGATCTCGATGAATACTTTTTTAAAATGTCGGTACAAATTTCAGCTTTCACTTAATATACGACATTTCATATATTTGACACACGTGCAAGCGGAAAAAAAACTGCGAATAACATCTGTCGGAATTTCGCTATGGAATTATGTATAGGCTCAATATTAATATTAAGTGAACAACTTTGCTCCCGCCGTTTCCCTATAGATGGCTTTAGTGGAACTTAGTGGTCAAAGTAAATAGATCATATACGTCATACAATCAACTTGGGCATCTGTCAACATAACCTAATAGCTACATTAGTCGATTTGTATCTGTACCATAAAATTATCGTCTATTGAAGATTTCAGTTTACAAGCGGAATTCTCGTCATTTGCGGGGTTTACTTTTCTGCTTCAATATGAAGAAATCTGCGGCTGAGGCTTATCAAATGCTCTCAAATACCTATGGTGAGATCGCTATTAGTGAAAGAACGTGTCGTGAGTGGTTTCAACGCTTCACGAACGGTGATTTTTACCTCGAAAACCGGCATAGCGGTGGAAGAGGAAAGATTTTTGAAGATGCTGAATTGGAGGCATTACTTGATGAAGACTCGTGTGAAACTTAGAAAGAACTGGCACAATCATTGGAAGTGACTCAACAAGCCATTTCGAAGCGCCTCAAAGTCATGGGAATGATTCAAAACAAGGGTATTGGGTGCCGTACGAGTTGAAGCCAAGAGATGTTGAACGGCGTTTGTTTGCTTGTGAACAGCTGCTTGAAAGGCAAAGACGAAAAGGATTTCTGCATCGCATTGTGACTGAAGATGAAAAATGGGTTTGTTACAATAACCCCAAGCGCAGAAAATCATGGGGAGTTCCCGGCCATGCTTCCACATCGACGGCCAAACCGAACATTCATGGCTCCAAGGTAATGCTCTGTATTTGGTGGGATCAGCTCGGCGTAGTGTATTACGAGCTATTAAAACCAACTGAAACAACCACTGGCGATCGGTATCGAACTTAATTGATGCGTTTGAGCCGAGCATTGAAAGACAAGCGGCCGCACTACGCCGAGGGACACGAGAAAGTGATTTTGCAGCATGACAATGCTCGACCCCATGTTGCAAAAGTGGTCAAGACATACTTGGAAACGTTGAAATGGGAAGTTCTACCCCACCCGCCGTACTCTGCAGACGTTGCACCTTCGGATTATCACTTGTTCCGATCAATGGCACACGGCCTGGCTGACCAACACTTCCAGTCTTATGAAGAAGTTGGAAAATGGATAGATTCGTGGATTACCTCAAAAGATGACCAGTTTTTTCGACGCGGGATTCGTGCATTGCCCAAAAGATGGGAGAAAGTAGTGGCCAGTGATGGACAATACTTTGAGTCATAACTTTATCTCCATTTTTTTACAATAAAGCCTCAAATTAAAAAAAAACGGCGAGAGCAAAGTTGTACACCTAATATCAAATTTTATGTTAAAATTGGCTAATGTGCTACTGAAGTAGTAGAATTGTTATACGTGGCATATGGTGAAGATGCTATGAAAAATCACAGTGCGCTCATTGTAAGAGGCTTTTTGGCCAAAAAGCAATTACCTAATTAGATCATCCTGCCTATTTATCTGACTTAGGTTTCTGTGATTTTTGGTTATTTTCAAAATTAAAAGCTGCGCTGATAGGACAAAGATTTTATTATAACTGATATCCAACAGAATGTATGACAGCTGCTCAAATGTATTTCAGAAAATGAGTTCTAGGCCTGCTTCTAGAAATGGGAACGCCGTTTATGCCAGTGTAAGAATGCACAAGGAAAATATAATACTTTGAAGGCGACAATAGCTACTAGTGCCCAGTTCCACATATATATTTTTTAAAGGTGCATTCCGGGAATTAAATTGTCACACTTCGTAAATTAGTATAAATAAACATGTTATTAGTACCTAAATATTGAATATCTTATTTATTTTTTAGATCACATTTGTTTTTCCAGTATATGAATAATCTTACAACGATATCGGCAGTAATTGTCGATATTTCATCTTCCTCTTCGTCTTCTTGCTTTTTTTCAGACGTCTGTTTCTGTCGTGATTGACCTTCTGAATATTCTCGCGATTGTTCCAGTCTACCCGTGCCAACTTTGGCCAGCTTCGAAACCTTCCCAGTGCTCTCCTTAGACTCAGTTTTTCTTTTTATCTGGAAAGTAACAGAGAACATTTTCTTTACAAAGCGAACGTCAATATATGTAGGTTGTTAAATAAATTTCGATCCTGCACATGAAGACGGCATTACTGGTCGAAAATTATTATAAGGTCGAAAACTGAGAAAGCTGCATTTTTTAATGGCTGTTCAAATTTTTAGCCATATGCGACGCTTAGTTTTGTTTTGACGGTTAGTTTTAGTATGCATGTCAGTATATTTTTCAACAATGGAAAAAATCGAATCCGTGATTTAATATTTAAATCTAAAAAGTAAAATCCCAACGGAAATCAAAACAGAATTTGATTCTGTTTACGGTAACTCTGTTTCTTCGATTTCAACGGTTAAAGTTTGGATTGCCGAGTTTAAATCTGGACGTACAAGTGAGTTTTATAATAAATGTCCGATCACCCAAAAATTGCAACAACTGAGAAAGTGGTCAAAGTGTATCAAATCGTATTAGATGATCGGAAACTGAAGGTCAGGAAGATAACAAATTTCGCAGGCATATTTTTTGAATATGTGTTGAAAATATTATATGAAAATTTGATGTGAGAAAGTTGGTTGTACGATAAATGATGTGTTTGCTGACATTGGATTAAAAAATTCAATCGACACAACATTTCAATGAAGTTTGGACCGATTCAAGCGGGATACAAAGGATTTTCTGCATTGATTCGTAACTGTTAATGAAATATAGATCTACCATCACACACTTAAAAGTAAGAAATAAACAAAACAATGGACTATACCAAGTGAACCTGCCCCCAAAAAAGACGAAGATGTTTCATTTGGTCGGAAAAGTTACAGTGACTTTTGAGAATAGTCATAGTATATTGTTCATCGATTATCTTCAAAAAGAAAAATCTACTACTGGCGAGTATCATGCATCATTTTTTTGGAACGTTTGAAGGAAGAAATCGCGCAAGAACAACTACATTTGAAGAAGAAACAGTACTTTATCAACAGGACAGCGCAGCAGCTCACACATTCATAATCACCATTGCCAAACTGTATGAATTATGCTGTGAATTGGTTCCTTACCCTCTATACTCGTCTGATGCAGTCTCCTGCGAATTTTTTGTTTCCGAATATGAAAAACGGCTGGGAAGAAAAAATTCGCGACTATTGTTGAAGTGAATGCTGCCGCAAAAGAGTTTTTTGCAAGATTTGACAAAACCTACTTTTTTGATGGAATGAAAGAACAAGGAAAGAGATGGACAAAATTTATCCAGCTAAAACAGTCTATAGTAAAAAATAAGGATAATGTTCCAAAAAAGGCCTACCTTTGATATCGATGAAACTTTGTAAAAATCTTCCTTTTAAATAAAAATGGAAGCCTTTAAAAGGAATTTTGGCGATTTCTATAAAAAAGTCAGTTTTTATAAAAAAAACGTTGTTTACATTACTGGAATTACTTCCGATGAGCTTCTTTTGGTACTAATCCAATATTATGTAGCCATTGTAACATATTAGAAAAAAACTTTCAATATATTTGTTAAAATGTACAGATTATTCATTTTACATATCACTTTGGACTTCCTCCGCAGCAAAAGAGTTTACTTGAGTCACTCCCGTACAGCGATTAATTCTCTTATTGGCAGGCTCATATACGCGGTATATGCGAAGAATACCAAGATCGATTTGATAATATAAACACACGGCCCGTGGCAGTTCTCGGATACGTACCGCGGGCCGAAAGATCGGCCCGCTGTCAGCCAAAGGGTTGACTGACAGCGGTCAGATACGACACCTATCGTGAAAACGCAAAGGGAATTGAACCTACAAGTTTGTGTATAAAAATGACCTACACAAAAGCTGTTTCTCGGTTATTATAAGCTCGGCTGATGTATATATGATTGAGTGTTGAATCCGCAATAATACCTAGTGTGTATAGAAATCAGACACGATTACGATAACTTTAGTCCCTCAAAATGAAAGTGATTTTTCAAAGGTGTTCAAAATTCTAACTTTCATTAGATAAACAGAGAGAGTTAAATTTATCATGCTCATAACATGTGAAGTGAACATGATGCGAGAATCGAGTTGCTTTCTCGACACAATAACATGAAGATTGATAACCAATAACAAGAGGAGACCTGCAATACAAAAACGGATGAACACTCGACATATATTGTGTTTATTATAAGAAAAGCCTAATAATAAGAATCTAAATAATAAGATTAAAATACTCGTCGATTTAGATCACAAACATTACCATATTTGGACATTGTCTAATGCTTCATCCGATCGAAGGATAATCAATAAGCTCGTTCCGCTTGGCACAAATAACCTAAAACCTGGCTTTCGGCGCGACGAATCAGAAGTGAGCACAAAAATGTTAGAGCAATTTAAATGATTCTAATTATTCGCTTTTCTCGACTCGCTACGGTTTCAACTACACTCCGTGCGAAAACTCAAGATCTCAATATCTCAAATCATCGCGTTGCGATATATCACCTGCATCCTCGCGACTACCTCGCGAAAGATCTTCCGGTTATCAATATAAATTATATTTGTCATTTTGAACGTCGTGAGCGTCGAATTAAAATCGTACTGAGTCCTACAATGGTGGCTGCGCGTGGCGGACAATAAGAAGAAGAAAACCATTCCGATCGTCAAACGTTGAAGAATTCACTGGCGGGAGCCCAGGAAGGCCGTTCGAGCGATTTCTGAACACGTTTGTTCGACAAGTCGGAGGACGTCTCCTCACGCCTTGAACTGTAAGGGCCAGATCGCCACTCTGCCTCATCTTAGTGACGGAATAAACCATTGCTTTAACTGCAATCGATTTCCTAACTATTTTCTTGACACCGATCCTTCACTGCATTCCTTGCCCTACGCTGGGCAGATCCAGCCGGAGCGGTACAATCTAACATTTGAGTGCATTTGCTAACAAAAGGTATTTTTAGCGAAGGACACAAAAAAATAGTAATAAAACTCTCCAACCAACAAATATTAAATAACTAACAATTTTAAACGGAAGGAAAAAATGCCACAAAAAAATTAATTCTTCAAATTTATTACTTTACTAAATTAATGAGATTATTCTATTGGGAGTACAAATTAGTTCGGTCCGTTTTCAAAAGATGGCTCTGGCTGTTATGTTTTATAATGACAGTTGATTTTGGTGGTGTCAGAGTGGTTAGACATCTGTCAATAATATTCAGTTTATATCGCTTTGAGTTTCTTACAAAACCCCTGTTATTTACTGTGTTGAATATGTCAAATTTTGTGTTAACTAAGCAGCATTTGCGTGAGGTTTTAGTTTTCTGCTTTAATTGAAAGAAAAGTGCAGCTGAAGCGCATCGAATGCTTGTAGAAGTTTATGGTGACAATGCTCCAATTGATAAATCATGTAAGGAATGGTTTCGACGTTTCAAGAATGGTCATTTCAGCGTTGAGATAAGCTTCGCTCTGGATAACCAAAAAAATTCGAAGACAAAAAATTGGAGGTATTAATCGATGAAGATGCGAGTCAAACGCAAGAGGAACTTGCAGAATCATTGAGAGTTACGCAACAAGCAGTTTCCGTACGATTAAAATCCATGAGAATGATTCACAAACAAGGCAATTAGGTGCCTTATGAACTGAAACAGAGAGACATTGAAAGGCGATTTTTTACTTGCGAGCAGCTCATTGAAAGGCAACAAAGAAAGGGTTTTTTTACATCGGATTGTGACTGTGGATGAGAAATAGATATTCTACGATAATCCCAAGAAGAAAAAATACTACGCTACGCCCGGTCAATCGTTGCCATCGACTTCAACATTAACACCAAAACCGAATATTCATGGTTCGAAGGTCATGCTGTGTATCTGGTGGGACCAAAAAGGTGTTGTATACTATGACCTGCTACAACTTGGCGATTTCATTACGGGCCATCGGTATAGGCTACAATTGATTTGTTTGAGCCATGCATTACGAGAAAAACGGCCGGAATACGAGCAAAGACATGACAAAGTAATTCTTCTGCATGATAACGCTCGGCTTCATGTCATAAAAGTCGTAAAAAATTATTTGAAAACGATCAAGTGATATTTTACCGCACCCGCTGTATTCGCCAGACATTGCTCCTTCTGACTACTGGTTGTTCCGACGGATGCAGCACAATTTGGCAAGTCACCGGTTAATTTTTTTCGCAGAAATCGAAAATTGGCTCCTAACTTAGATTGCCTCAAAAGACGAGACGTTTTTCGAGATAGAATTCGAAAATTGCTTGAGAAGTAGGAAAAGGTAGTAGCCAGCGATGGACAAAACTTTGATTAATCTGTTCATTCATTTTGC
Organism: Dinoponera quadriceps; assembly: GCF_001313825.1. Taxonomy (NCBI): domain Eukaryota; kingdom Metazoa; phylum Arthropoda; class Insecta; order Hymenoptera; family Formicidae; genus Dinoponera; species Dinoponera quadriceps. Next base: position 19,405 of record NW_014554521.1, on the reverse strand, counting down.
TCTAAAATAAATGCATTTTTGACCACAAAAATCGGACCGAACTAATTTGTAATCCCAATACATTAAAATAAATTCGGATTATATTAGTAAAGATCCCTACGTAAAGNATCAGCTTTTGGATAAGGTTTACTCCGAAGACTAGTGAAAATGGACAAACTCACTGATAGAGAAAGAATAACGCTTCTCATGATGAGGTTGGGGTCAGGTGCGGCGATTTATAGGGCCGTAAGAGATCTTTTCAATGCTACATTTAGGGTTAATAGGACTCTAATTTCATTTTCAACAGTTTAAAAAACTATTAGAAGGTTTGAAAATACCGGCACTATCAGCGATCTACCTGGACCAGGCAGACCAAGATCAGCAGGTAATGAAGAGAAGTCTTTACATGTTTTGTTAACATTCACCGAAGATCCGCATACTTCAATTCTTAGAGCTGCTCAAGAGCACGAAATAAGTAAATCATCGGTTCACAACATACTATAGAGAGAGAATTTCCATCCATACAAAGTAACACTGACACATAAGTTAAATAAAGACGATTTCGATCGTCGCGTTGAATTTTGTAATGATATGATGGCACGCATAGTTCAAAATCTCAACTTTCCATCGAATATAGTCTTCTCAGATAAAGCTACATTTCAACTTGACTCAAGCTTAAATAGGCATAATTGTAGATATTGGGCAGATGAAAACCCTAATTGGGCAAGAGAAGCCAAATCACAATATCCACAAAAATTAAATGTCTGAGCTGGAATACTAAAAATAGAATTATAGAATAATTTTTTTTTATGGCAACTTAAATGCCCAAAATTATGAAGCTATGCTGCGGAATCAAATAGTTCCTGCAATAACAGAAATAGCTGGAGACAACTTTAATGACACATGGTATCAACAGGACGGCGCAGCAGTTCATTATGCACGAAACGTTCGCGCTTACTTAGATACAGTATTTATTAATCGATGAATAGGATGAAGAGGCACAATTGAATGGCCAGCTAGGTCACTTAATTTAACGCCTCTAGATTATTTCTATTGGAGTTATCTAAAGGATCGGGTATACAAAACAAAACCCCAAAATTTAGATGAATTACGGCAAAGGATCGTTGATGAATCAGCTCTCATTCCCACTGAAATCATCAAAAAGGCTGTTGATGCTTTCTACCATCGATTAGGTTACTGTCAAGAAGTAAACGAAGAACAATTCGAGCATTTGCGTTAAATACAGTGACCAAATGTTTATCAATGCACGTGAGAGGCAAGGGGACTCACGATAATAAAGCATCCCAACGTAAGAGGCAAGGGGACTCACGTAAATCCAGCACCCTATCGTGAGAGGCAAGGGGACTCACGTTAAGCAAGCACCCCAAAGGAAACAGTCCTTACTACGTCCCCGCCGTTGTTCCTGGGTAACGCTAAAAGTAAAAGTATGAAAACTTCCGCTCTTTTAATTGCCGACGACAAATGAGGAGGCTTTTAGAAAAAAAAATGTGACCTTCAAATAACCTTGAAGGACACCAACAAGGTCGAATTTGAGGTCACCACTAATTGCAATTAAACAAAATAACTAAAGTAAACTATTTTCATCAACTGCGTTCTTTGAAGATATCCAGTCCTCAAAATTAAATAACCTTTGAATGACCTTCAAGGTCAATCACGATTTATGGCCTTATAAAGTTTTTGGACGTAAAATTTTCCGCTTTTTCGATTGCCGACGTCAAAAAAGAGGGTTTCTATTTTTAAAAAATTTAGCTGACTTTGAAATAACCTTCAAGGTGATCGTCAAGGACAAATTCAAGGACACCATTGAATTCCTCGTTAAAAGTTACTACAAGAGTGACCTTAACATTTTTCAAAAATAATTTATTTGGCAAATTATTCAGGTGTTTCCAGACTTTTTGAACACCCTGTATATTTATATTGGGTTGCCCGAAAAGTAATTGCCGATGGCTTCAATAGATGGCTTTAAGCGTCTGTTTGAATGTCTTCTGTCAAAGTTATGCTTTTTTTCTTATGACGTTTGTTAGCTGTCACTCTTAGTTGACTTTAGAAGCAAATTACACGTGTTTTTGTTAAAAATTCTTAGTTTGGCGTCAGTTTTAATATGGAGTCCAATAACGAGCATTTTCGTCATATTTTACTTTTTTATTTTCGCAATGGAAAAAACGCAGCGCAGGCTGCTAAAAAGTTACGTGACGTATATGGCAAGGAAGCCTTAAAAGAAAGACAGTGCCGCAATTGGTTTAATAAGTTCCGTTCTGGAGATTCTTCACTCAAAGATGAGCAACGTTCAGGTCGGCCATTGCAAGCTGATCATGACCAAATCAAAGCCATAATCGAGTTGGATCGTCATATATCTGAGCAAGAGATTGGAGAGAAGTTAAAAATACCAAAATCAACAATCCACGATCATATAAAATGTCTTGGATTCGTTAAAAAATTTGATATTTGGGTACCACATGAATTGAAAGAAATTCATTTAACAAAGCGTATCAATGCTTGCGATTCTCATCTCAAACGCAATGAATTCGATCCTTTTTTGAAGCAAATAATTACTGGTGATGAAAAATGGATTGTTTACGATAATATTAAGCGAAAACGTTCATGGTCCAAACGTGATGAGCCACCACAAACCACCTCAAAAGCTGATATTCACCAAAAGAAGATTTTGCAATCAATTTGGTGGTATTGGAAGGGTGTGGTATTTTTTGAGCTACTTCCAAGTAACCGAACCATCAATACGGATGTCTACTGTCAGCAACTGGACAAACTGAATGCAGCGATTAAAGA
>NW_014554521.1:0-16481 GCF_001313825.1 Dinoponera quadriceps | reverse complement strand
ATTACTATTTATTTCGATCCTTGCAGAACTACTTGGATGGTAAAACTTTTAAGGATGATGAAGCTGTGAAATCGCACTTGGATCAATTTTTTGCCGATAAAAACCAGAAGTTCTACGTGCGTGGAATTATGAAGTTGCCAGAAAGATGGAATAAGGTCATCGAACAAAATAAAAAATATGTCAGTGATTAAAGTTCATTCTATGCACAAAAAAAATTGTATTTTATTTCCATGAAAAAATCGGCAATTACTTTTCGGGTAATCCAATATATAACAGGTGGGCTAATAAGTTCCCGGTCTAATAAAGAAAACACTACTTTTTTGGTAAAAATAAATTTTATTTATCAACATAGTTTCTATCAAGAGCAATACAGTCACTCCAGCGCCTCTCTAACATTTCTATACCTTTTTTAAAAAACGATTTATTTTTAGCCTCAAAATAGGCGTTTGTTTAGGCGATCACTTCCTCATTAGAGCCAAATTTCTTACCTGCGAGCATCTTTTTTAGGTCTGCAAACAGGTAATAGTCGCTCGGAGCCAAGTCTGGAGACTAGGGAGGGTGCGGAATCAATTCGAAGCGTAATTCGTGCAATTTCGCCATCGTAGCCAAAGACTTGTGACAGGGTGCATTGTCCTGGTGAAAGAGCAATTTTTTTCTTTGCATGTGAGGCCGTTTTTTTGATATTTCCTCTTTGAAACGATCCAATTGTCCTAAGTAGCGATTGCTGTTGATTGTCTAGCTTTTTCAAGGTACTCGATAAACAAAATACCGTGCGCATCCCAAAATACAGACGCCATAACTTTACCAGCTAACTGTTGCACTTTTGGCCGCTTTGGGCGAGGTTCCCTGGCTGCTGTCCACTCAGCTGACTGTCGACTAGACTCTGGTGTGTAGTGGTGGATCCATGTTTCGTCCATGGTTACGTATCGACGCAAAAAGTCTGTTTTATTGGGATGAAAAAGCTCTAAACAGTGTTCAGAATTATCGACTCGTTGTTGTTTTTGGTCAAAAGTCAACACGCGCGGCACCTACTTTGACAACAGCTTTTTCATAGACAAATGTTTATTCAAAATAAAACCTACAGGTTTTTTGGATATATTCAGAATCTCAGCTATCTTCAGCTACTTCACTTTACGGTTCCCCAAAACGATTTTGTGGACTTTTTTGATGTTTTCCAGAGTAACCACCTCTTTTGGGCGACCAGAGCGTGGTGCATCACTGGTGTCCGTACGACCACGTTTCAATTCAGCACACCAATCAATAATGGTTGATTTACCTGGTGCAGAGTCCGGATAACGTTTATCAAGCCAAGCTTCTGTTTGAACGGTGTTTTTTCCCATCAAATAACAATGTTTTATTAAAACACGAAATTCTTGTTTATCCATTTTTTTGTTTATCAACAAAGTCGTTCAACTGAAACCACTCTAACTTTTTATCCATAAGGCGAATCGTCATGAAATTTTTTCTGCTACCGTCTAAAGGTTAGTATTTACTAAAACAAGCATCGGTTCAGCGATTGCAACGCCATCTGTGTGTCAGACCGGTAACTTATTAGCCGATGTGTTATGTAGGTAAAGTTTATTAGGTGGAAGGATGATAGAGATATTTTCGATGCTTCGGATTGAGTCTTAGTCTTATATGAATATTTAATGGAACACAGTACAATTTGTCTCACGAAGTTACTCTCTTTATGTTTCTCGAAAAACTGACTGCTAGCTGTTCGACGTCTGCCTTTTATATCTAAAAATCGGTGAACCTGAAAGACGTCGGCGAGTCGGTGTATCGATTACAATAGCCTACGCCGCTTCGGCTTTCTGAAATGCGGCCGGTTTCCGCGGCTAACGTTAAATGCGGTTGGTATCGTAGGTGACGCCGCTTTTGTATACAAACGCAAGGTCAATATGCCGACTGCTTTAGACGCACCGTCAAGGAAGAAAAGAATAAATATAAAATTATTATTGGAATTACAAATTAGTTCGGTCCGTTTTTTTGTGGTCAAAAATGCATTTATTTAAAATCAAAATGAATGAACAGATTAATCAAAGTATACTAGGTGTACCGGTATGAAGTGAGCGTTTTTTTGAGAAATTAAAACACTATTTTTTAATGGGAAAGTAAAAAACATTTTATTCAAAGTATTGGCCATTGCTAGTTACACATTTTTCCCATCTTTCAGGCAATTTGTGGATTCCACGCCAATAAAACTGTTCGTCTTTTGAAGCAAACCAATTAGTCACCCAATTTTGGACTTCCTCGTAGGAATCGAAGTGCTGCTCAGCCAATGCGTGTCCCATCGATGAAAACAAATGGTAGTCGGAAGGAGCCAAGTCTGGTGAATACGGCGGGTGGGGTAGCAGCTCCCAGCCGAGTGCTTTGATCGTATCCTGAACCAGTTTTGCTTTGTGTGCAGGTGCATTGTCATGGAGCAAAATTACCTTGCCGTGTCTTCTGGCCCATTCTGGTCGTTTTTCGATCAATGCATAGTTCAAATTGCTCATTTGTTGTCGGTAGCGATCTGTATTGACGGTTTCACCAGGTTTTAGGAGCTCGTGGTACACCACACCTTTCTGGTCCCACCAGACACACAGCATTGTCTTCTTGCCGAATCGATCTGGTTTTGCAGTCGAAGTTGATGGTTGTCCCGGATTAACCCATGATCTTTTCCGTTTAGGATTCTTAAAATAAATCCATTTTTCATCGCCAGTAACAATTCGATGCAAAACTGATTTTCTATCGTGTCTTTGAAGCAAAATTTCACAAGTGTTTCTTCGGTTTTCCATCTGTCTTTCATTCAATTCATGTGGCACCCATTTTCCAGACTTTTGGATCTTTCCCATAGCTTTTAAACGGTCAGAAATTGTTTGTTGTGCAACATTTAACATTTCTGCCATTTGTGTCTGACTCAAAGTGTCATCTTCATCCAATATTGTTTGCAATTCGGTGTCTTCAAACTTTTTTGGTGGTTTTCCACGTTCTTTATTTCTCACATCAAAATCATTATCTCTGAACCGTTGAAACCATCTTTTGCATGTTGCTTCTGATAGAGCATGATCACCATATGCCTCGACAAGCATTTGATGCGACTCTGCAGCACTTTTCTTCAAATGAAAACAAAAAATTAATGCTTTCCGCAAATCATCATTTTCTGGTACAAAATTCGACATTTTTAACACGATGAAAAAATATGATGTTGTTTGTTCAATAACTTGATGTAAACTGAATATGTTTGATAGATGTCATAGAAACCAAACAAAACAAAATTAAGGCCCGTTCAAAATAAATGTTCCCTATCGAGACATTTGTATTTTGACGCTCACTTCATACCGGTACACCTGGTAGTCCATCGCTGGCTATTACTTTTTCCCACCTCTCAGGCAATTTTCGAATTCCATCTCGAAAAAATGTCTCGTATTTTGACGCGATCCAAGTTAGGAGCGAATTTTCGATTTCTGCGAAAGAAGTGAAGCGGTGACCTGCCAAATCGTACTGCATCTGTTGGACCAACTAGAAATCAGAAGGGGCAATGTCCGGCGAATACGGCGGATGCGGTAAAATATTGCAGTTGAGCGTTTCCAAATAATGTTTTACGACTTTTGCGACATGAGGCCGAGCGTTATCATGCAAAAGAACAACTTTGTCATGTCTTTGCTCGTATTGCGGCCGTTTTTCTCGTAACGCACGGCTCAAATTGCTTGTTGCGTAACTCCCAATGATTCTGCAAGCTCCTCTTACATTTGACTCTGATCTTCATCGAGTAATGCCTCCAATTCTTCTTCTTCGAATTTTTTTGGCTGTCAAGAGCGAGGCTTGTCTTCAACGCTGAAATCACCATTCTTGAAACGTCGAAACCATTCCCTACATGATTTATCAGTTGGAGCATTGTCATAACCATACTTGATTTATCAGTTGGAGCATTGTCATAAACTTCTATGAGCATTCGATACGCTTCAGCTGCACTTTTCTTCCAATTAAAGCAGAAAACTAAAACTTCCCGCAAATGCTGCTTAGTTAACACAAAATTCGACATATTCAACACAATAAAAAACAGGGGTTTTGTATGAAACTCAAAGCAATATAAATTGAATATTATTGACAGATGTCTAACCTCTCTGAAACCACCGAAATCTCACTGTACATCACATGCCGTAATATAAATACCGTATTCCACGTACACTGCAGACCGTAATGTAAATACTGTGCTCACCATGCACCGAATATTATATTGTAAATACGATGTTTACTGTTGACCGCATCTCGAATATCGTAATGTGAATATCGTGCTTACCGTTAACCGTGCACCTAATATCGCTATACCAATGCTTACTGTAAACCGAATACCGTAATGTAAATAACGTGCCCAATGTAACCGTATACAATGTATACCATGCCGCATCCGCAATGTAGATTCCGTGTGCACCATTGGCCAGATACTGCGTTTGCCTCGTTAACCGAATACTGCATCTACTGTTAACAGTTTCGTTCTTGAATCAGCGTACGAAGGAACGGGGATTGCTTCGTTCGATCCCCGGTATCTTATCATTGTTTCTTTTATTTTATTTGTTTCTTTTATATTATTTCTTTGTACGCTAAGCCAATTAAAGTCTGTTTTATTAACAAAACCGAGGCTTTGATAATTTCATCCAAAAAACCGAACACTGCAATTCAATGCGCTAGTCCTGGGTTTGCCTCCGAAAATGCGAATTAAACAATTCATCTTCAATGAACGGTTTCGGAGAAACCGAACATTTCACCGGTAAATATATACAAGAACAAATTAATAATTACCCGTGTTAGTAATGAAGACGCAAGTTTTTGGCAATCTTTTTTTTATTTTTCAATGTAATTATCTTTTAAGAAGACGCACATTTCCCAACGCCCCTACCATTTTTTTAATCCATTTAAAAATACGATTTGTCCAATTCTGCCAAATAGGCCTCTGTTTCGACGATGACCTCCTCATTCGACGTAAATTTCTTTCCGTCATTTTTTCAAACCATTTTTTCATGTTGGAAAACAGGAAGAAGTCGCAGGGAGCCAAATCCGAAGAGTACAGTGGATGCGGCAGAAATTCGTAGCGCAATTCGATCAGTTTAGCTGTGGCGACTGCGAAAGATTGAGCCGGTGCTTTGTCATTGGAACAACACTTTTTTTCGTCAAATGGGGCTGTTTCTTCTTTAATTCAATATCGAATCGGCTTAATAAATTAGCTTAGTACTGCCCCGTAATAGTTTTTCTCTTTTCCAAATAGTCGATGAAGATCACGCGGTGAGTATTCTAAAAAAACAGTAGCCATCATCTTTCTGGCCGATGAGATTGTTTTGGCCTTCTTCAAAGCACGTTCGCCGAGAGAAGTCCACTGTTTTGATTGTTCTTTTGTCTCCGGTGTGTAGTGATGGATCAATGTTTCATCAACTGTTACGACTCGACGCAAAAACTCCTGCGTATTGCACTTATACAACAACAAACACTGTTTCAAAGCCGCATCCGCTTGTTGTCCACCGTGAGCAATCGCGGCACACATCTGGTCGACAGCTTTTTCATTCCAAAGTTATCATGCAAAATATTGAATGCCGTTCACTACGATACGCCTGCAGCCTCTGCTACTTCATGCACTTTCGTTCAGCGAGAATCATGTCGTAGACCTTTTCAATGATTTTCTCAATAACCACGTCTGCCAGGCGGCCTGGGCGCTCTTCAAAAACAAATGAACGACCACATCTGAATTTGTTGAACCAATATTTGGCGGTTGTCATACATGGTGAAAGGTTCCAATAAAGGGTATTCAATTTCGTTTTTATTTCTCTGCACGTTTCTCCATCAGAAAATAGAAAGTGAATCACGGATCGATATTGTTCTTTTTCCATTGTATCGAAAAACATCAAACACGATCACTACGAATTACTGACAAATCATAACTATCGCATGAATCATTTTTAAATTTTATATGTCGTCGTCTGAAAGATGGTAATACTCGACGGTATTGCGAAATTGCATCAGCAAGGCCACCTGTCTTCAAATATTGGTACTTATTGATTTGCCCTTGTAATAACCTGTGTCAGAAGAATATACGATAAAATGTTGATTAACAGTGAGCAAGTACATTAAGCATATTGACGATAGATTTATGTCAGGCTCCAACCAGCTTTTCATTACAAATAGTATGAGTAAACGTCTCATGAAAATTCAATAATATCTGTTGAGAATGGATAAATAAAAGTGAGCAGGTTTGTTAAAAGTTGATGACAAATGAACGTCAGATATTATTCAGCTTTGCTACTGCAAGTAGTGGGAGCAGATACCTTGCAAAAATGCAATAATATCTGTTCACAACAGATGGGCTGTCAAAAGTGAGCAGGTCTGCTGAACGTATTGACAACAGATTAACAGCAGATAATAAGCAGCTTTGCTATTGCAAAAGTGTTAACATTCGCCATGTAAGGATGCAACACCTGTAAGTCAAAATACATAACAGATTGCAGGTCTGTCGGACACGTTAAAGATTTTCGCGCTTTATCATCGTGATTGGAATGTGGAAATCAAAGCTCTAAAACATCATGCGCGCCGACCGATCAAGGCAGAATGATTATTGCCAGAGCATGATCGTTTCATTTCCCAATTCATAAAAAGAGAATCGAAAATTCCATTATTGACTCTTTTCCGCGATACGGATTGGTTGTCTAGAATCTCGATCTCGATTTCGATGCGAGTTCACTTTAATTCGCAAATGTCATGAACGGTTATCATCATGATGGTTATACGTTATGATAGACAATAACCGTGTTCCAAAATTCATCGTCAATGTTGAAAACCTATAATTTATGTTATATATATTAGATGTACAATTGAATAATCCAAATGTTTTTAAGCAGTTAAAAAATTTATTTTAAAATCAGCTGATTTTTCCGCTCTTCTGCGGATATGTAGTGTTGACATATAGTTATTAAAAATGACATTTAGTATGGCGAAAGGCCCAATATAACCTTCAAAATCATATTCAATATTCAGTTCAGTAGAGTCAAACATAGCAACAAATAAAGTGGATATTCGATACTGTATTTTTTATGAATTCCAAAAAGGAAAATAATGTTACAAGAGCATCCGCATCGATTTGTTACTTTCTCAGTAAAAGTATTCTATCGTACGATGTATGCGCATTTTGATTTAAGCGGTTTAAAAGCGGTGATTTCAGTCTGATCGACAAGCAACGTTTTAGAAGCCTTCGAAAATGTGACAACAATGATTTGGAACTATTCGCTGAGAATTCGGTACAAACGCAAAAAGAGCTTGCAGAGCAGTTGGGATTAACGCAGCAAGCCATTTCCAAACGCCTATATGAGATAGATAAATCCAAAAAAAGGAAAATGTGTTTTGCATCAACTCACTGAAGCCAATAAAAATCAACGATTGGCAGCATGTCTTGCTCTTCCCAATAAGTAGCGTCGAAAACTTTTCTTGTGGAAAATTTTTACGGATGATAAGAAATGAATACTCTATAACAATCCGAAACCTAGAAAATCATGGATAAATCCCGGCGAAACATCAACATCAGTAGCAAAGCCAATCGTTTCGGAAAAAAGCTTCTGTTCTGCATTTAGTGGAATATCAAGGGAATGCTCTATTATGAGCTGTTGGAACCGGGTAAAACAGTTATTGCGGACTGCTACCAACGCCAGTTAATGCGCTTGAGTTAAAAATTGCAACAGGAACGCCAGTATACTGCCAAAGGAAAACGTCGTATGAAATTGTTGCGTGATACCAGATCACGCATTGTTTCGAAGACAAAAACACCATAATGAATCTTGGCTGGGAAGTTTTGTAGCACCCGGCCTATTTACCAGAAATTGCTTCATCCAATTATCACTTGTTCCGGTCGATGCAACACGCTCTGTTCTATATTCACTTCCATTCAGCGGATGAGATCCGAAAATGGCTTGACGACTTTATCATCATGGCTTAAAGTTGTAGAAAGCAAGGGCGGATACTTGGATTGAAAAATTTATTTTACTTTCTTTTAAAATAAATTTTGAATTTAACTGAAAATTTGCGTTACTCATTAGTACATCTAATATTATAGATTGTCAGCACTGGCAGTGAATATTGGAATGCTGCCAATGTTAGTCTGCCATTATATAAAAACTTAATTTAAATATCGATGTGCATTTTTTAATAAGAAATATAATATGAAATTTTTGTACGTATTTTATTCAGCGAAAAATTCGGTTTTAGAAACTGAAAATTTCCTGCAAGGTGTTCCAACTTGGTCAATTGCATTTACTTATCTTAACTACGTAATTAGTAATTATTGGATAGAGAGAGAGAGAGCGAGAGGGAGAGGGAGGGAGGAAGAGAGAGAGAGAGAGAGAGAGAGAGAGAGAGAGAGAGAGAGAGAGAGAGAAAGCGAGAGAGGGAGAGGGAAAGTGGGAGGAAAATATTGAAAATATCTTACAGATGAAGAATTAGGATAGTTAGTATCTTTTTTTTTATATGAGTATAAAAGAAAAAGAGAAGAAGGAAAAATAGAAAGACAGAAATCGAAAAGAAATTAGCAGGACAAAGACCGGATAGAATTTTTTTGAGGAGAAGAGGTGAAACGCCGGATGACTATGTTTGCCACTCCACAGTGTAGGACTCCCGTTAAAAATGGACTATCCACTAAAACATTTCCTTGTAGCTTCTAAGCACTAGTCTGGAACTGTTAAAAACATTACTTTAGACTGCACTTTTTCCTTTGCCCATCGGGATTCCCCCTGTTCCTTCTAACTTCTAACCTCGGTTCAGGTCGATTTTCTTTGCGCAAAAGATCCCATCGACATATTACGTCGGCTCCAGGTATCTTCGCTACTTAGCATCGTTTGGGCGATTATGTCTGGATTCAACTATCCCACTTCTGTTTCGAGAGCTCTCCTGCGCCCTGTTCATAGGTCACAGAGGAAGAGGGTATGCTCGGCATCATCTCTTAACCCCAGATAGTAAAGACAGTGTGGAGACGCCGTTTTTCTCATTTTGTATTGGTAGGAGTGGAAGTACCAATGACCAATCAGAAACTGATTACCCCTACTTCACTATGCCGCCACTCTGTCCACAACCGAACATCCTTGATGAACCCCGCGTTCTCCAGCTTAATGCCAGCTCTGAAGCATACGGATCCATTCCTCTTTGTTTACAGTTTCCTTATTGACTTTGTCTCTTCTACGGTAAATCGTCTGATGTTCCCTCGCCAGCAGAGCGATAAGAATCATCCCGAAGACTACAAGAACAGCTAGGTTGGGCACTATACGCGGAAACGACCCTAAGTGCGGAACGATGCTGTACCTGTGCAAACCACCTCCGGTAGATCTTTTTGCTGAGAACCTGCGCCCAGATTTCCGTCTCATACAGGAGGACGGATTGAATCGCGGACATCAGCAAACGGCGCTTACTTGATCTTAGTCCGTTAACAGATCGTGGCCATGAGCCTGCTCAGGGAAATTATCCCCTTCGAAGCTCTATTAGCGATACGCTTGATCTGCTCTCCAAAGCTTATCTTGGTGTCAATTATAATCCCAAGATACTTTGCTGCAGGCTTTGTCTTGACTGGCACGTCACCAACTTGCATGGGAAGGATGGAGTTTATCTTCTTCTTCGTCACGACCATTATCTCTTGCCGTGGGCAAGCATAGGCCGTGATCTGCCATTCAGGCGTTGACTCTGCGTATTACTTGATTTAGCCCCAATTGACCTCGTGAGACATCCCGAGCAGCTGTGAGTGTTGTGACGCCCGCATATCCAACAAGCATCGTTTCGTCGGACATCTTTAGCCTCAGCAGGCTAAGGCTCGTACGCAGCAAGTCAAAGATCAAGTCCCAGAATTGATTCCTGCACCGCCCCAGCCGTCGCTGCCGTCTTGTACTACTTTTCCGTATTCTCGTAGAGAGTACGATCCTTCAAGTAGGTGTCTATTATTCGCAGGAGGTACTTTGGCACCAGGAACTATGCTGCAACGCATCCAGCATGTCACACTATTTGGCGGAATTGAAGGTAGTGATGGAACAGTGTCCCCTAACTCCTTTTCGAAAAAAGGAGAGATATCCTCCACATCACCGATGTCCACCTCTGTTTGCAATGGATGAATCGGGAAGAGAGTCTATACGACGCCCCCATAGTGGCCGATGACGCAATGTGACTTAACTTGGAACTTCCCATGGTTCAATCTGTTAAGATTCCACCTACGTAGTCTCTCTGCGGGAGTTCTCTGTGTCCCAACATGATCTCGTGGACTCCAAAGGTGATATATTAGTGATCATTACCATAGCGGTTCTCAATTACCATCTAATTTTCAATGCGTGCACTAGGTCCTCAGATCACAGAGAGATGTCCGGGATGGTGTCATTTTCGAATTGTGAGGTCTGACGTTGTCATAGTGGAAAATGAGGTTTCTACAATTAACCAAGCTCGGACTTTTTCTTTGATTGCTGCTCCAATTTGGCTAGTTGTTAGTAATAGTTATTTGAATCAATCGTTTGGCTAACGGAAAGTAGCTCAAAATATATAACATCTTAGTAATCCCCCAAACGGAGAGCAAGACCTTCTTCGGATGCAACCCGGGTTTGGCGACTGAATCTGCTCATTCATTTGCTTCATTCCAAGTACGCCTGCGTTTGACGTTGGTATATAGGACCCATTTTTCGTCACCAAACGGTTCAAAAAGACCTCTTTTTTCACGTGTCCGAGCAAAGAAACAGCTGTGGAGATGCGGCGCAATTTGTTTTTTATGGGACAACGAATGCGGTACTCAAGTGTTAAGCTTCAGAATGAGTTCCATTTTCTTTCAACGCCGAAACGCGGTTGATTGATCAATGTTCAGGGCCTCAACAATCTCTTCTGTCGCAATGCGTGCATTAATCGCTATTAATGCGTGCAAAATGTCGTCATCGATGTCGGAAGGACGCCCAGAACGAGATTCGTCTTCGAAGTTAAAATCACTACGACGAAATTTAGCAAACCACTACTTTACCATTCGAAGGACTGGGACAAGTTCCAAATAAACCTCTTGAATGTTTTTTTGTTGCAGCGCCAACGATTATTTCTTTCCGAAAGTCGTAAAATCACATGTGAAAATGTAAATTCTCTATGTCTATTTTCAATTATTTTTTTCACGACTTAAATTTAACAAAACCAAACATTTCTTATGCTCAAAAACACCTGTAACTTATTTTTCGAACAATATATAATATGCATACATAAACAACAACACATTAACAACAGAGTCGCAATGCAATTTCACCAGCTCCATTTAGGCGAATCGGGCACGAACTTTCGCACTGATCCAATATAAAAATCTACAATAAAAAATGTTTCAAAATGCTGATGAAATATTTTACGTTAAATATTAAATATATCGTAAAATATTATTAATTGAAATTTCGGTAGAGTTGCGATAGCTGGTACTGCTTTTTTCCAAAGGCTTTAATACCGGATGGTAACTTTGGTATTGTAAGAGGTAACCGGAATGATTCTTCGTTCTTCGGTAGATATATAAAGCACTCAGTCTTCGGTTCAATATAACTTTATTTCACAACAACAATTAACGGTGATATACGATAGTTGAAAATCTTCTTAAATTCTCAAAATGTTCAAAATGCTCACCATATTATAAAATTCGAAAGGTACTAAAAGTTCGTACTGTCGTGCTCGAGCGGTCCGGAGGTGCGACAGATATTTCGGGATTTAGTTACGGTCGGGTAAGCAGGTGCGAAAATGTGAGACAGATACGAAATAAAAGATTTATTGAGAAACTGTGGTGATCATTTCTATACCGGAGGAGGACCTTGTCCGTTGTCTGCGTTGCGTCGGTTACGATAGCGCGAAGTACCGGTTACGCGAGATACGCAATTATGTGAAGTTCGATACTAGACAGATCTGCCCGCGCAAGCTCGGCCCTGATATTACGAGAGTAGATCAAATATAAGCGAGCCTTTTGCAAAAAAACTATATATTTTTCAAAATCAATTATAATTTATATTTTTCTCATTTTTCTACATAGTACTCCATCTTATCTATACACTTCCTCCAACGATCTAGTAATTTTTTAATCCCAGTATTATAAAAAGTTCGCGGACGTGTAGCAAACCAATTGCGCACGAACTGCTGCACCTCCTCGTTTGTTGTGAAGCGCTGTCCACCAAGGGTTTCCTTGAATGGGCCAAATATATGGAAGTCGCAGGTCTGGGCTGTAGGGTGGATGTTTTAGGAGAGCCCAGTGCATATTGGCCAATTTTTGTTGTATCACTGCTGCGGTGTGTAGTCTGGCGTTTTCATGGAGAAGCAACACACTACTGATCAGAATGCCGCACCTTTTTAACCGATAGGTAGCTCAAACTGAAGTTTCTGAGAAATTTCAAGAATAGTTAAGTGTCGATCGCCTTCGATGAGTTCTCGAACAGCCTCGGTGTTCGCGCTGTGCTGTGATGCTGGTGCGAGGACGGCGCGGGTGGGCAATGTTTTTAGCACCGTCCCGTCCTTTCTTAAATTCGTTACACCACTGCTTCACCCGAGTCCATAAAAGAGTTCTTTTCCCGAACTGTGGGAATAAACGGCACCGAATTTCAGCAGCATTTACATTTTCGTTGACGAGAAACTGAATAATAACACGTTGTGCAACTGCGTGGTGTACTTCTTTCTCACTCATCGTGATTGCTGCTGAGAGTAAAAAGCACGTGGTGCGCCAACGTTATTACTGCCTTTCATATGACCCCTCTCCACTGTCCAAAACGTTGCAGACCCCTCACGCCGTCGGGAGCACAATTTAAAAATGCTTGTATATATTTGATCCACCCTCGTGTATTGTGGTCAATTATTTCCATAAGGAGGGATGTCTTAGCAACAATCAGACGAGCACGTGCCGTCCTGACTCCGTGTAGTGGAATGTGTTGTGATGTGGTAGCTTAAAGCGCCCGTCACAAAGTGCGATTGCCTCCGAGAAGACCCTATCGCGGGTAGGGTGGTGCGCTCCCCGCGAGCGCATCTTTAAAACGGCGAGTTTTTTTTGTTTGAGATACAGCGTAAACCGCGCGCCGCGGGCTTGCGGGAATTGTCGAGGCAAGCTCTGCATCCTTCCACGTGTATAGCCCCGCTCCGGATGGCGGCGAGAAGCAGACAAGGTACCACCTGCCGAGTGGAGAAGCGGAGGCCGCCCAAACATTCAGCCGGACCCCAGTGGACTCGCCTTGCCGCTATCTGCACCGCCTAGGCTGTCGTGTTTCGTCCCCTCTGCAGCGGTAAAACTGGCGGGCCGAGGACGCGCCCAAAGGCGAGCCAAAAACACGAGCCGCGTCATCGCGCTCGCCGAGTCACCAAGGCAGAAGGTGAGACGGCGAGCCAAAAAAGCGGATCGACTACCGTAAGCAAAAATTCGTCTGCCGAGGAGGGGCGGACTCCGGGGCCACGGAAGAGAAGGGTAGATCTGCTTAAAATCGGTAGACCCCCGACAGAAGGAGGTTTTAGCGTTTAATGAACCACTGGCGATAAAAGGAAAGTGAGTGTTGCAAGCGAGAGAGAGAGAGAGAGAGAGAGAGATTGATTTATTGATTGAACTTTATTTAGTTTTCTCAGCTATTACAAATATGTTTCTGTAATACTCGTCGAAAAACATTAATTTGATTATATTGTTTTATTTCCGTAGGTAACACATTATACATTTTTACGCCTTCATAAAATATTGACTTTTGTGCGCTTCTGGTTTTACGTTATTGCAGTATAATTGCCGCGAAATTTGTACCAACGCCCCTGTTCACACATTGTTGCTTGTGCGCGAATTTTTGGCCAAAAACAACACACTAATGATGCCGCAGCCACCGTATTCCCCAGACTTGGTCCCCTGCCTGCTTTGTTAGCCTTAATCTTTGCCTAACAGACATAAATCGCAGCGTCTGCAGCATTAACTCCACTCTGGTATACAAGGTCTGTTCAAAAAGTATCGCAAATTTTGAATTTCCGCAGGTTACGTATATTCGATTTTCGATTTTTTTGTGGCGTTATGTTGGTACTCATATCCCTCACTTATGCCGACAAGTTCGGCCATTTTGAATATTCAGTTTATCTTTGACAGCTGTTTTGCTTGGACGTGTTTTGGCTTGTCTTCAATTTTTGCCTATTCCAAAAAATGGATTAAAGAATTTGTATCAAATTTTGTGTGAAAAACAAAATTAAGTGCGCGGACGCATTCCGAATGTTGACTGTGGCATATGGTAAAGCTACCTTGGACCGAAGCAACGTTTCTCGGAGGTACAAAATGTTCTCAGAGGGCCGAGAAGATGTGAACGACGAAGAGCGTGCCGAACGTCTGAGCATATCAACAACAGACGAAAACATTGATGAAGTGAAGAAAATAGTATTGGCCAATCGTCGAATCACCGTTAGAGAAATTGCTGAGGACCTAAACATATCGATTGGCTCGTGCCATTCGATTTTACTAATGATTTGGGCATGAGACGGTTTGCCGCGAAATTTGTACCAACGCCCCTGTTCACACATCGTTGCTTGTGCGCGAATTTTTGGCCAAAAACAACACACTAATGATGCCGCAGCCACCGTATTCCCCAGACTTGGCCCCCTGTGACTTTTTCTTGTTCCCGAAAATGAAGAGGCACATGAAAGGACGACGCTACGCTACGACTGAGGAGATAAAGACGGCATCGAAGGAGGAGCTGAACAAGATCACAAAAAATGATTTTTTGAAGTGCTTCGAGGATTGGAAAAAACGTTAGCACAAGTGTATAAAATCTGATGGGGATTACTTTGAAAGAAACAAAATAGATATTCATGAATAAATAAATAATTTTTGAAAAAACACAAAATTTGCGATATTTTTTGTACAGACCTCGTATCTGTCACATTGCAATATAATTCTCATTGCCCTATTTTGCGCCACTTGTAACTTATCCAGCTATGTCTCACCCATTCTTATTAATAACGTCGCACAATACTCAAAATGCGGTGCAATAATTGTTTTATAAATTATATACCTTGTGTATGCTGATACAAAATTATTAATTCTATTTAAGAAACTCGCTTTGTTCCCTATTTTCTTTAGTATATGCTCGCAATCATCTGTAAATTTCAACTTATCGTCAATAATTACACCTAAATATTTCATTAAACTAACCCTTTGGATTTCAATCCCATCCAGACATTTCAATACAATGTTCCCCTTCAATTCTTTCCTTACGCTTCTAACAACATATACTTGGTTTTCTCTGCATTCATTTTTAACATGTTTATATTCATCCATTTCTCTGTTATATTAAGCGCAATATTCAATTTTCTCTCTATATTCAATTTTCTCTCTAATTCTCCAGTACTTTCATCTTCTAGGTACACTACCGTATCATCTGCAAACATTTTTAAACTGCAATAAACTGAACTCGCATTTATTATATCATTNTAACCTAACCCTTTAGATTTCAATCCCATCCAGACATTTCAATACAGTATTCCTCTTCAATTCTTTCCTTACGCTTCTAACAATCATATACTTTTCTCTGCATTCGTTTTTAACATGTTTATATTCATCCATTTCTCTGTTATATTAAGCGCAATATTCAATTTTCTCTCTATATTCAATTTTCTCTCTAATTCTCCAGTACTTTCATCTTCTAGGTACACTACCGTATCATCTGCAAACATTTTTAAACTGCAATAAACTGAACTCGCATTTATTATATCATTCATGTATATTATAAAAAGCAAGGGTCCCAATACGGAACCTTGTGGTACACCATATTTTTTAATCCTTAGCCTGGANCGTATCATCTGCATACATTTTTAAACTGCAATAAACTGAACTCGCATTTATTATATCATTCATGTATATTATAAAAAGCAAGGGTCCCAATACGGAACCTTGTGGTACACCATATTTTTTAATCCTTAGCCTGGACCATTCATTTTTGAAACGCACTCTTTGTATCCTATTTAATACATAGGATCGTAACCATTCTAAGACTATTACCCTATTTCCATGTTGTTCTAGCTTCTCTAGCAACCTCTTTCTATCTATTGTTTCAAACGCTCTTTTTAGATCTATAAAAATTACCCCTACCATTNTTTTAGATCCATAAAAATTACCCCTACCATCTTCTTCTCACTAATTATCAATTTCCAATCATCAATAACACTCTGAATCGCCGTCTCACACGAATGTTTCCTTTTAAAGCCCGCTTGATGTTCTGTCATAATATTATTATCTTCTAGATACATTTCAAGCTGCTGCTTCACTACCAACTCTAATAATTTTTCATATATAGGTAACAAACGGCCTATAATCACTTGCTTTTACCGTTTTGCTTATCTTGAATGTCGGTATTATTGTTGATGTTTTCCAACTTTCTGGAAAACATCCTTTCTGCAGAGAGCTATTTATCAAATCAAGGAACTTCTCACTTGGGGTGTAAAACTGCCTTTAATATATCACTACTTATTCCCTCTTCTGTACCTTTCTTACT
>NW_014554520.1:0-1753 GCF_001313825.1 Dinoponera quadriceps | reverse complement strand
ATTTTATACCAGTCAAAAAAACCGAACGGACTTATTTGCCAACCCAATATTAGGTGTACAACTTTGCTCTCGACGTTTTTTTTTAATTTGTGGCTTTATTGTAAAAAAATGGATATAAAGTTATGACTCAAAGTATTGTCCATCAATGGCCACTACTTTCTCCCATCTTTTGGGCAATGCACGAATCCCGCGTCGAAAAAACTGGTTTATCTTTTGAGGTAATCAACGAATCTATCCATTTTCCGACTTCTTCATAAGACTGGAAGTGTTGGTCAGCCAGGCACTGTGCCATTGATCGGAACAAGTGATAATCCGAAGGTACAACGTGTGGAGAGTACGGCGGGTGGGGTAGGACTTCCCATTTCAACGTTTCCAAGTATGTCTTGATCACTTTTGCAACATGGGGTCGAGCATTGTCATGCTGCAAAATCACTTTCTCGTGTTTCTCGTCATAGTGCGGCCGCTTGTCTTTCAATGCTCTGCTCAAACGTATCAATTCGATACCGATCGCCTGTGATTGTTTCAGTTGGTTTTAATAGCTCGTAATACACTACGCCGAGCTGATCACACCAAATACAGAGTATTACCTTGGAGCCCTGAATGTTCGGTTTGGCCGTCGACGTGGAAGCATGGCCGGGAACTCCCCATGATTTTCTTCGCTTGGGGCTATTGTAATGAACCCATTTTTCATCTCCAGTCACAATGCGATGCAGAAATCCTTTTCGTCTTTGCCTATCAAGCAGCTGTTCACATGCAAACAAACGCCGTTCAACATCTCTTGGCTTCAACTCGTATGGCACCCAATAACCTTGCTTTGAATCATTCCCATGAATTTGAGGCGCTTCAAAATGGCTTGTTGAGTCACTTCCAATGATTGTGCCAGTTCTTTCTGAGTTTGACACGAGTCTTCATCAAGTAATACCTCCAATTCAGCATCTTCAAAAATCTTTCCTCTTCTACCGCTATGCCGGTTTTCGACGTGAAAATCACCGTTCGTGAAGCTTTGAAATCACTCACGACACGTCCTTTCACTAATCTCACCATAAGTATTTGATAGCATTTGATAAGCCTCAGCCGCAGATTTCTTCATATTAAAGCAGAAAAGTAAAACCTCCAGCAAATGACGAGAATTCGGCTCGTAAACTGACATCTTCAATCGACGATAACTTTATGGAACAGATACAAATCGACTAATGTAACTATTAGGTTATCTTGACAGATGCCCAAGTTGATTGTATGACGTATATGATCTATTTACTTTGACCACTAAATTCCACTAAAGCCATCTATAGGGAAACGGCGGGAGCAAAGTTGTTCACCTAATAATTTGCATTCTGTTGCAAATATTCAAAGCACATGTAACATATACGAGGGCAGTCCGATAAGTACTTAGCTTACAAAAGAAAAACGAAAATTTTGGAAAAGTGGCTATTTATTTCTCAACATAGTCTCCTTTTAGCTCGATACACTTGATCCAGCGATATTCCAACTTCTTTAACTCATCTGAAAAATACGTTTTCTTGAAGTCTGCAAAGTAGGCCTCCGTGGCGGCGATGACTTCCTCATTCGGCCAAATTGGTCAAATTGGACTACGAACTGCTGCCCCATCCATCGTATTTTCCAGATTTGGCCCAGTGCGACTTTTTTTGTTTCCAAGCTTGAAAAAGTCACTCGCTGGGCAGAAATTTCAGTCGAATGAAGAGGTCATCGCCGCCACGGAGGCCTTTGCATACTTCGAGAAAACGTATTTTTC
>NW_014554519.1:0-1352 GCF_001313825.1 Dinoponera quadriceps | reverse complement strand
TATCATGCAGAAGAATAACTTTATCATGTCTTTGCTCGTATTTCAGCCGTTTTTCTCGTAATGCACGGCTCGAACGAATCAATTGTAGCCTATACCGATGGCCCGTAATGGAATCGTCAGGTTGTAGCAGCTTATAGTATACAACACCCTTTTGGTCCCACCAGATACACAGCATGACCTTCGAACCATGAATATTTGGCTTTGGTGTTAATGTTGAGGTCGATGGCAACGATTGACCGGGCATAGCGTAGTAATTTTTCTTCTTGGGGTTATCGTAGAATATCCATTTCTCATCCCCAGTCACAATCCGATGTAAAAAAAACCCTTTCTT
The DNA here is from genome assembly GCF_001313825.1 of Dinoponera quadriceps. NCBI lineage: Eukaryota > Metazoa > Arthropoda > Insecta > Hymenoptera > Formicidae > Dinoponera > Dinoponera quadriceps. The sequence goes on along the minus strand of NW_014554519.1, from coordinate 1,021 downwards.
TGTTGCCTTTGAATCAGCTGCTCGCAAGTAAAAAATCGCCTTTCAACGTTTCCCTGTTTCAGTTTATAAGGTATCCAATTGCCTTGCTGNGCAGCTTATAGTATACAACACCCTTTTGGTCCCACCAGATACACAGCATGACCTTCGAACCATGAATATTTGGCTTTGGTGTTAATGTTGAGGTCGATGGCAACGATTGACCGGGCATAGCGTAGTAATTTTTCTTCTTGGGGTTATCGTAGAATATCCATTTCTCATCCCCAGTCACAATCCGATGTAAAAAAAACCCTTTCTTTGTTGCCTTTGAATCAGCTGCTCGCAAGTAAAAAATCGCCTTTCAACGTTTCCCTGTTTCAGTTTATAAGGTACCCAATTGCCTTGCTGGTGAATCATTCCCATGGATTTTAATCGTACGGAAACTGCTTGTTGCGTAACTCCCAATGATTCCACAAGCTCCTCTTGCGTTTGATTCGGATCTTCATCGAGTAATACCTCCAATTCTTGTTTTCGAATTTTTTTGCCTGTCCAGAGCGAGGCTTGTCTTCAACGCTGAAATCACCATTCTTGAAACGTCGAAACCATTCCCTATATGATTTATCAGTTAGAGCATTGTCATCATAAACTTCTACAAGCATTCGATGCGCTTCAGCTGCACTTTTCTTGCAATTAAAGCAAAAAATTAAAACCTCCCGCAAATGCTGTTTAGTTAACACAAAATTTGACATATTCAACACAGTAAAAACAGGGGTTTTGTATGAAACTCAAAGCGATATAATCTGAATATTGACAGATATCTAACCTCTCTGAAACCACCGAAATCAGCAGTCACTATGAAATATTCATAACAGTCAGAGCCATCTTTTGAAAACAGACCGAACTAATTTGTACTCTCAATAGTATTGCCAAACTGCATCAGCAACACCGCCTATCTTAAAACATGGATACTTATTGATTTGCACTCCTATGTGTTTCCTCTTACCAGGTGTATGCATAAGTTTTTTCCGGTTTTTTGGTAAAAAAA
>NW_014554518.1:0-1436 GCF_001313825.1 Dinoponera quadriceps | reverse complement strand
CGAATGCAAGCTGGCGAGTGTGCTTGAAATATTAAGCTTTATTACGTTAATTCCATGCGGCAGCCTCGAATATTTCAAGCGTCGTGCGTTTCTTTCGATTTCAACAAAAAACGTGTACTGATGGGAATTCTCTTTTCCGCTTGAATATTTTCGTCCAAATGCGATAGTTCCACGAGAAAAGTTAAAAGAAATCAATCCACGTGCGAAATTTGCGAGTTTGCGTGTAGTAGGCGAAGTAACGTGAATGTCGAGTGAATATTGCGTTTTTTTACGTTAAATCGTGAACGGATGCAAGCTGGCGAGTGTGATTGTAATATTCAGCTTTGTTACGTTATTTCCATGCGGCAGCCTCGCAGATTTCAGCCGGCGAGCGTTTCTTTCGATTCTACATCAGAAAACGTGAACTATTGCAAATTCACGTTTCGGCTTGAATCTTTTCGATAAAATACTCTAGTTCCATGAGAAAAGGTATAAGAAATACATCAGCATACGAAACTTGCGAGTTTGGGTGTAATAGGCTTAGTAACGTGAATGTCGAGTGAATCTTAAGATTCTTTACATCAAATCGTGAACGGTTGCAAACTGGCGAGTATGATTGAAATATTCTAACTTATTACGTTATTTCCATGCGGCCGCCTCGCAGATTTCAGACGGCGAGCGTTTCTTTCGATTCTACATCAGAAAACGTGAACTAATGAAAATTTACGTTTCGGATTGAATCTTTTCGACTAAATACGTTAGTTCCATTAGAAAAGATAAAGAAATCCATCCGCTGACGAAACATGCGATTTTGCGTGTAATAGGCGAAATAACATAAATGTCGTGTGAATTTGGCCTTTCTTTATGTTAAATCGTAAACGAATGCAAGCTGGCGAGTGTGCTCGAAATATTAAGCTTTATTACGTTATTTCCATGCGGCAGCCTCGAATATTTCAAGCGCCGTGCGTTTCTTGCTATTTCACCAAAAAACGTGTACTGATGGGAATTCTCTTTTCTGCTTGAATATTTTCGACCAAATGCGATAGTTCCACGAGAAAAGTTAAAAGAAATCAATCCACGGGCGAAATTTGCGAGTTTGCGTGTGATAGGCAAAGTAACGTGAATGTCGTGAATCTTGCGTTTCTTTTCGTTAAATCGTGAAGGGATGCAAGGTGGCGAGTGTGATTGTAATTTTCAGCTTTATTACGTTATTTCCATGCGGCAGCCTCGCAGATTTCAGCCGGCGAGCGTTTCTTTCGATTCTACATCAGGAAACGTGAACTAATGCAGATTCACGTTTCGGCTTGAGTATTTTCAACTAAACACGTTAGTTCCATTAGAAAAGATAAAAGAAATCCATCCGCTGACGAAACATGGGAGTTTGCGTGTAATAGGCGAAATAACGTGGATGTCGAGTGAATCTTAAGATTCTTTACGTTAAATCGTGAACGGATGCA
>NW_014554517.1:0-3988 GCF_001313825.1 Dinoponera quadriceps | reverse complement strand
TTTGAAAAAACACAAAATTTGCGATACTTTTTGAACAGACCTCGTAGATATTCATGAATAAATAAATAATTTTTGAGAAAACACAAAATTCGCATTACTTTTTGAACAGACCTTGTATATATATTTATATATGTATATACTCACATATACAGGGTGTTCTAGACCACACGTCTCACCCGATTTTTTCGTAAACGCGACATTTTAAAGAAAAATGTTTCAGACAAAAGTTTTGTGACTTTGAAGGGCACATAAGATGGTATCATTGGTTTGACCTTGTATAGTCGTTTGAAGATCACGTGAAGGTCACCTTTAATTTCTTAAATAGAAACCCCAATTTTTCAATACATATTCTTGTAGCTTACCTTGAGAGCTTTCCAAAACGCTATAATGAAACGTTTTTTAATCAGTACTTTTCGAGTTATGAGGATTGAAATTTACGGTACCACCGGCAATAGTATTACCCAGTCGTGATATATGACATGTCTGATACTGTCACGTAAGGTGTAACAAAATTCTCATTTACCAGCCATTTCGTATTCAAACGCGGAAGCTTGTGATATGATGCTTATTTTAGGTGAATGTGATGGTCAATTTAGAGCAGCTGCAAGATTGTTGCGAGAACGATACCCAGATCGCGCTTTTCATTCGTACAAAGTTTTTTCTCGCTTAGCTAACCGAATTACCAATAAAGGTATTCTTCAACTGGATCACAATAAAAGTAAGCAAATTCGACGCCAAGTTAGAGATGAAAGGATGCCGGAGATTCTTGTATCCGCTCAATTGCGTCCCTGCCATTCATTAAGACGTACAGAAAGAGATTCTGGAATTAGTCGCAGCACGATCTGGCGAGTTTTCCATGAAAACAAACAACCGTGGGGCCCTTATCTCTGTTGACACACACACATTCACGCACACAAACACACAAAGTGATGTAAATCCGACCGTGCAACCTCCACCTTGGGTAATGCTAATGCCGGCGGTACCGTAAATTTCAACCTTCATAACTCGAAAAGTACTGATTAAAAAACATTTCATTGTAGCGTTTTGGAAAGTTCTCGAGGTAAGCTATAAGAATATGTATTGAAAAATAGGGGTTTCCATTTAAGAAATTAAAGGTGACCTTCACGTGATCTTCAAACGACTCTCCAAGGTCAAACCAATGACACCATCTTATGTGCTCCTCGATGTCACAAAACTTTTGTCTGAAACATTTTTCTTTCAAATGTCGCGTTTGCGAAAAAATCGTGTGAGACGGGTGGTCTGGGACACTCTGTATATATATATATATATATATATTAATATTTCGATATATATATATATCGATATATATATATATATATCACTCATATATGAATAGAAATATTAATAACTGTTTAACTATACGAGGTGTGTTCATAAAATAACGGGAATTTGTAAATTTGGCGGGTTTGGAGAGTCGGTTCGTTAAAATTTTTTTTTATTATGTTGGTATACATGCCCATGAAGGTTTGGCAAATAAGTTTGTTCGGTTTTTTAATCGGAGTAGGTTTACTCCGTAGGGTTACTCGTTCTGTTATCTCTTTTCAACAGCGCTATCGCACAACGCGCTTGCGCAGCTGAAAAGCGACGTTCTACCTAAGCTATTTGTATACATACGCCGGTTAATACCAGAGTATTGTGCGTACTGCACGGTTGCAAATATGGAAGATAAGCACGTCCATTTACCCATATTTTACTTTTTTATTTCAAAAAAGGCAAATGTGCTGCGGAAGCTTATAAGAAGATTTGTAATGTGTATGGGGACGATGCTTTAACAAAACGTGTGTGTCAAAAATGGTTTGCCAAATTCCGTTCTGGAGATTTTGATGTTATTGACGCGTCTTGTTCTGGTCGTCCAGCAGAGATTGATTCAGCTGTAATAAAGAATACTGTCGATAAAAGTCCATCGCAAACAGTACGAGAGATTGCTACGACACTTAATATATCCCACACAAGTGTAGAAAACCATTTGCGTCAGTTGGGATACGTTCCTCGCCTCAATGTTTGGGTGCCGCACAAATTGACCGAGGCCAATTTAACCGCTCGCATTTCTATCTGCGACGCGCTGCTGAAACGCCAAGAAAACGAACCATTTTTGAAGCGGTTGGTTACTGGAGATGAAACGTGTATCCTCTACAATAACGTAGTACGTAAAAGATCATGGGGAAGCAGCAGTGTACCACCACAAACAACCTCGAAGGCAGGATTGCACCCTAAGAAAATTATGCTCTCAGTGTAGTGGGATTATAAAGGTATCATTTATTAAGAGCTCTTATCATCAGGCAGGACGATCGACTCAGCTGTATATTGCTCCCAATTAACGAAATTGAATCAAGCGATACGTTCGAAACGTCCAGCATTGGCAAATCGAGAAGGAGTCGTTTTTCACCACGACAATGCCAGACCCCATACTTCATTAACTACTCGAAACTAATTTTTAAGGCTTGGCTGGGATGTTTTGCCTCACCCTCCTTATTCACCGGCACCCTCTGATTATCATTTGTTCCGGTCCCTGCAAAATTCTCTGAACGGGAAAAACTTTGCTAATAATGAAGCTGTTAAAACGCAACTGGATTAGTTTTTCGCCGGTAAACCTCAGACGTTTTATAAATGTGCGATTATGAAATTCGTAAAAAGATGGCAAGAAGTCATAGAAAAGAATGGTCAATACATTATTGATTAATATATATTTTGTATATTAAATAAATTGTATTTTATATCAGTCAAAAAAACCGAACGAACTTATTTGCTAACCCAATATTATAAAATTTTCAGCTGTATTCATTGTTTACTTTGTCTTTGGCAGCCTCTAAGGTTAGACGTGTTTTTATGAGCTCGGCGATTTTCGTTTCTAAAAGAACTTTGTTAAAAAAAAAAATGAAATAAAGTGTTACAAAGTGTGTGAAATGTTAACAAAGGCCTATGAGTCTGCTATGAGTAAAACAAGAGTTTACGAGTGGTATAAGCGTTTCCAAGATGGCCGTGAAGACGTTGAAGATGACGAACGCCCTGGACGCCCCAGCACATCAACAACCGATGAAAGCGTGGAAAAAGTGAAAGAAATGGTTATGAACGATCGCCGAACCACAATTAGAGAAGTCGCTGATGATGTTGGCATATCGATTGGCTCATGCCATGAAATTTTTTCGAATGTTTTGTGTATGAAACGCGTTTCATCAAAATTTGTTCCAAAACTTTATTGTTTGTTCGTGAATATTTGTCCAAAAACAATACTGTAACAATGCCCCAGCCTCCATATTCGCAAGACATGGCTCCGTGTGACTTTTTTCTATTTCCAAAAATAAAGAGAACTTTAAAGGGCTGTCGTTTTACAAGCATAAATGACATTAACCCCTTAACCTACGATTTAGATTCGAAAATTTCGGGCCTTGCATCTACTACAATTATTACATCCCTTACCAAATATTCTACAAATCCCGATTATCTACTACGGGCTATGCCCGTAATATTTACGTTTGGGCCGATCATCTACTACTTGCTATGCCCGTAATATTCACGTTTGGCCCGATCATCTACTACGGGCTATGCCTGTAGTTGTAGGTTAAGGGGTTAAAAGCGCATCGCTGAAAGAGCTAAAAGCTATCCCAAAGATCGAGTTTGAGAAGTGCTCGAGGATTGGAAGAAGCGCTGGCACAAGTGAATAATATCTAATGGGGATTATTTTGAAGACGACAACATTAAANTAAATTAATATTTTTTTTCAAAAAACGAAAATTCCCGTTATTTTCTGAACACACCTCGTATATTGATATTATTTATATAAAAGTCTTAATATACGTGTCATTGATATACGAATAAAGCTATTAGGATCATTCATTTATAAATGACGTGTCTTTCGATGCTTTAGACGAGAGATAATCTACCAAATAAATGATTACCAAGTTGCCCTCTTCAAATTAAATGTACAGGGTGCGGCGAAAGGTATGCCCTCATTTTGGAGAGCAATCAA
>NW_014554516.1:20289-34710 GCF_001313825.1 Dinoponera quadriceps | reverse complement strand
TAACAAAAATGAATATTTTCAAAATCCCCTATGTATTTCTATAGCTATACTAATGTAGTTTAAGAAAAAATTTTTTATTTTGTTCCAGATTAATTTTTGCTGCACTTCTACTGCGTGCCGCGGAGCCCCTCCAAAAAAACCGTTCCGCAGAAACGGCTGTTGGGCAGTCATTTTGTAATATTTTTTAATAAACAAAATTTTTTTTAAAACTTCAAAACATGTTTAACAACATCCTTAAAAAAAAATTACCCTTTTACTTTTTCTTCCACTTAAAAAAAAATCGCAAAAAAACGTTAAATTTTCGCTCTCTACTGTGGTGTAACCCCTTAATCTTACCCCGTATACGTTCGAAAGAACGTTATACGCAGAATTATATAAACGTAGAACGTTTGGTGAGAGCGAGCGTGGCATGGCAGACAGCGCACTGGTCTACCATATTAGCGATCCCGGGTTCGATTCCGGCAGAAACCAAAAATATTTACACTCGTTCTCCTCTCGAAAGGCAGTGGCATGCCACCGAAAGTATCCTGCCATGAACGCGTCTCTAAAAATCTTGCCGTTCGAAACCGGCGTTTATACTGTAGGTCCCATATGCCTGTGTACAATCAGCGTACGCACTACAGGCATATGAGAGAGCTCTCACCACGCTTCTGCAAAGAGGCAATAGGACTTAAGAAGAAAGATGTTTTATAAACAGTATTATAATCGTACGTAAAATGTTAAACAACATTCAGAACATAGTTACCATTTTTTAAAGTTTGGAAACCGTTCCTCTGCCGCTTTTTTTCTTGGTTGTTCTTTTGCCATTCTTTATCGTTTATCAACCGTTCCGTTGCTGTTCTTTACCGTTTGTCAACAGTTCCTTTGCCGTTCTTTACCATTTGTCAACCGTTCCTTTGTCGTTCTTTACCATTTGCCAGCCGTTTTTTTTTTACTATTTGTCTGCCGTTTTACCGCTGGACCTTGTTTATTTGCAGAAAATCTGTAGGAGCATATTGTTACGAATAGAACAGGTGAACGCAAATGGGTAAGGGTGATCGCTGCAGGCGAACGCGGAAAGGGCCCTCTGGTGGGAGCGGACCTCCGCAGGCAATCGAACATGTGCCGCTAGTGGGACCCGTTTACCGACCGCTGGAGGAATATCGATCACTGAAAGAATATCAACCCATGGAGAGATCAACGACTGTTGATAAAACACTACATACGAGGAAGAATCAAATATAAACCGGAATTATTTTTATACCCGCAGTGAGGCGAACGGAGAGAGGCCAGGCTTCTGAGCGTTGTAGGTGGGGATGCCTGAAGGAAATTCCTCCCTTCGCGACCTCTCATTAGCGCTCCGTTAATCAGTATCACAATGTCAGAGCGGGAGGTGCCCTTGTCCGTTGCACAACGAATTATTATTAAATTTCTCACTGCAGAAGGCGTAAAACCGTCGGACATATTGAAGCACAGTTCGGGGACAATACGCTTAAGAAGATTCAAATGTACGAGTGGCACAAACAATTTTTAAAATGACGAGAAACTGTTGAAAATAAAAGGCACCGACGTAGCCCGAGGACCAGCGTGACAGAGAAGAATATTCGCCTGGTTGTCAGCCTTACCGAGGGTGACCGTCGATTAACGGTTGCTGAAGCGGAATTAAAAAACTGGTTACCCGTTGGGAAAAATATGTTTCGAAGTCTGGGGATTATGTAGAAAAATAGTTATATATGTTAGTTTTTTTAATGATGCTTCAATTAAACAAAAAAAATAATTCCGGTTTATATTTGATTCACCCTCGTATGAGTAAGAACTAGCATTAATGAACAAAAACTTGCAACAGAAGAAGTTTATCATCGACAAAGTGATAAAAAGTAGAGGACGTAGACGCTAAAGAAGTGCTAGTCAACTGACGAGGATATCCCGCTAAATTTGATTCCTAAATTCCCGCTTCGAGTCTAAAATCGCTTTCGCAGTCATGATGAGAGAGCAGTTCCTTGTGATCCTGCCGGTAGTATATGTTACTTTCCGAAAAATACAACCATTTCATTTACCACGGAATCGCCACGAGTGTGAGCGGCCAATCGGAAATCGCACTCACTGAGATTCAGTTTCCCTATTTTTACACATTTGGTCTTGATAAGAACTGTCCTCGCTAATTTTTCTCCCCTAAATTACATCTTGTTATGCTTGACGTCTTTGGCGCAATAGAAATTTATAGTTATATGAGATCACTTAGTGAAGAATATACCATTCGAATTTGGGACGTTGACAGTGACATTACACTTTAGACACTGGGATTGAAGATAAATTATCTCACGAATATTATGCGATATGATGCATTATCTGGAGTTTTACGAATCATAAACAAGAGGTGGTCGTGGTGGGGAAATTCTTTGAGTTTTTGTAAGGCCTCAGCATCAGCGTAGTTACGGTATCGGTAACTTTCTCGGCGGACTTTTAGACCTGTTTCCCTTATTTGCTCAACGATGCGCACCGTTGGTAAGAAAGCTACGCGCGGGAATTAATATAATTGAAGACGTTAAAAGTAACACACCGTGAAAGTCGCGGTTAAATCTCATATCAAGAAATCGGACAAAAGTTTCAAAAGAAAGGCCGAAAAAAAATAAGTAAACTGAAGGGATGTCCCGTATATAAGTTATCCGTAAAACTCAAGAAAGTTCAATTTTTTCTTGGAGATCTTGCTAGCTACTTCGCTAAATCATCCGCGCGCAAATATCGGGTCGGTAAGAAAGCTTCTAAATCCAGGAAGAACAAAATACGTCAAAGTAGTGCGTTGGCGAGGAAATCGAATAAGAAGATGTTAAAAAAGAACCGGACGGTGACAAAAGTGGATTAGTTAAACCTTGCAGAGTTATTATAAAGCATACTGTATCGGACATTTTCTCTTAATTGTCGAACATCCATTTTCGTGGTATGCTATTTTTTCACACTCATTCCAACGAGTGTTTAAAAAGCAAATTTAATCTTTTTTTCCTGCCACCTTGCAAACCAATATTGAGAGCTTGTAATGAATCTAATACATACCCGTGTTATTTCTCTCAACGACGTTCTCATCAAATTTGCCATACCGGGTCATGAGGAAAAACAGAAAAACGTAGATTTTACACATATCTTGTTACTATTTCGCATACGAATAGAAACATCACCAGCGAATGGCACCGCCGCTGCACTCAACCTGCAAATAGGCCTAATGAATCAATTGCTATATTCGATGTTCAATCAGATCGACGTATATTTCAATCAAAAACTCGTTTTTTCGCTAAACAACGTTTACACGTACTTAGAGACGTTATTAAATTATGTTTTACCGACAAAAACCTCTCATCTGACTTCGCGCCTATAGTGCACAGATACAACTAAATATATGGACGCTATGCCCGGAGTGCCGACTTTAAACTATGGTCCAAATTTGCGAAGCTATTTTATACAAGGAGGATGAACGTTAAATTTTATTAGACATTTTCATTTTGACGTGTTTAATCAAGATAAATTTTTAATTAACAGCGTCGAAATGAGAATAAGACTCGTTCGCTAGAAAGATTCCTTTTGTCTAATAGAGGCGAATACCGCACTGAAAATTCGCATTCTAGACGCTATGTTGCTTGTTAGAAAAATTAGAATAAACTCAAGAATATTACCGGTGCATGCAAAAATATTGACCTAAGACTACAACTAAATATCTTCTCACAAAAGAAGTTAAGGCATTCACGATTCATAGTGGTGCGAAGCGTTGGATAATGTTCATCAGATACTTCATCTCGGACAGTTGCCTAAACTCATAATCGTCGACTTTACCGATAATAAAGCGTTCGACGATAATAGAAAATTAAACCTACTTAATTTCAAAACTTATAGAATAAATTACTTCTCGCTATATGTAGACGGTATTCAAATCTCCAACAGATCGCTGCAGCCTAATTTCTCCGACAAAGTTTCTCTACGTCAAAGCTTATTATATTTTTTTCTCAGAAACCACTTTTTGAACGAAACTAATTTTATAATGCGAGAAGAACATCCCCGCGGTTATATTCTTTTTGTTTTCGATCTCATCCCCGATCTATCCGTAAATTGCGTAAGGCATTGGAATCTCGTGAGACACTACAGGTAGTTTACGACTAGAGGCATGATTTGAAAAACTACTCGATAAGACAATCAACTGCATCGTTTACGCCAAGTAAAACAACCTACTAGAAATCGATTCCTTGCGTCAAATCATCGTCTATTATTCTAATTAAAAAACTGGTTTCTCTTCCCATTTCATCGACGTCGCCATCTCTCTGTGTAAAAATTCCCAAAGGGACAATGAAAAAAATTCATTCTGCTTCAAAACGTGACTTGGTTCGAAGGAAACAACCTTGAATGCCGACAACATGGAGGCGGTCATCGACATGCAACATTTTCGTAATCGCTTTGTACTTAAAGAAGTAGTCATTACAGCGCTTAACGACACATCAGACAATAGATCTTGTTATCGACGCATCTGTTTGAAGAGCTGAACGAAAAATCGAGATGACAGATTAACTTTCATGGTATTATCATGGAATCGAATGATACAACGAGGAAACTAATATAAAATATTTTACCACACATTTACGTGAAATCAGAAGGCACATGATCACCATCTATATTAGAAGCACTGAAAAAGTACACTACTTGCAAAGCGTATTAGCGCGAAACATATAGTCTGGAAGGAATCTGTCCTCCGTTCAAATATCTTCCTTCCCCCGAGTAAGTGGTGTGCTGCACGTACCACGCTTTTAAAACATACAGATGGTTTTAGTGCGCGTTACACTTCGCGTATAAATTTAAACACTGGTTTATCATTTGAAACCACAGTAGCAGCGACGAGAACGAGGAAGAAAACAACGTTTACTTAACCCGCTGCTTATCTCGCGAAATTGATAATAACGACGCTGACGAGGAGTCAAACAATGAGAGAAAGTAATTCCTTCTTCGAAACTGGAGAATTGATTAAAGAAACAGAGTAGAACGAAGCTTGAGTTGTGGAGTGATCAGAAGTTGATTAAAAAAGAGAAAAATACCATATATTCAGATATCATAACGTCTGCGATCCCTGATAAACGTAGCATAAAGTCCGAGTTCCGATATACTGATAAAGCGCGGAGACGCAGTAACGACAGAAAGTAAACTACGAAACTTTTACAAATGAATTCGCTCGAGATTCAACACGTCGATGTTAGATACATCGGTATCTATTCTATCGTCAGGTGTGAACGAGATCGACCGCCATGGTCGCCAACACAGATCATATTGACCGAAACAACACTGGGTTGTCTTCTATGTTGACCGAGATAGAACGGAGACGTATAAGAATAATTTGAAAAGTGTTGAGGACTCATTTGGTCCAGCAATTTTCTAATCTTATCATCCTGTCTGAAAAATAGGTTTTATCAAGCTCTGGAAAATAGTCATCGACGGCGACGATGATATTCTAATTTGAAGAAAATTTTTTCCCATCCAGTCAAATTTTTAATTTCGGGAGCAGGAAGAATTACGGGGCTAAGTCAAGAAAATGTAATGGATAAGAAAACAATTCGAAGTCCAATTTATGCAATTTTTCAATTGCGTATTGATGCGTGTAGAACGGCATGTTGTTCAAGCGCAGGAAGAACAACACTTTTTCACTTACCAATCCTGGCCATTTCTTCTTCAATTCGTCTATCAAACAGTTCAATAATGCCTCATAATAGTCTCTTGTTATTTTGGTTTTGCCCTTTTTCAAGTAGTCAATCATGATGAATCCTTGAAAATCGCAAAATACAGTGACCATCACTTTCCCAGCCGGCAAAACGGTCTTCGTTTTCTTCGGTGCACTTTCACCAGTCATTGTTTTGATTGCTGTTAGGATTTTAATGTAAAACGGTGGATCCAAGTTTCGTCCAGTGACGAATCGACGCAAAAAATTCTTCAGATTGCGATCGCTAAAAACTGTATTGAAATATTTTTTCGAGTGCGCTTTTGGTCGACAGTCAACAATCGCGAAACCCATCGTACAGACAGCTTTTTTCGTGTAGAATATTGATTGACATTCAATTTTTCATTTAGAATATTGTGTACCAGTTCAGTTGAGATGTATACAGCCTCAGAAATCTCGCACATATGCACTCGGTGATCTTCCATCCCACGATATCATGAATTTTTTTCAATGATTTCTTCCGTGATGATGTCCCTCAATTGGACGTCCGGAGCACGATTTATCCTCAGTGCATATACATCCACGTTTAAACTCATTATCCAGAAATAGTTTTTAACGCTGAGCTCTCATGGATTTTATCCAATTCAGCTTTGATCTACGCGGCCGTTAACTTCTTCAAAAAAAGATGTTTTATTACTGCACGGAACTTATTTTTTTCATCGTTGCAGCAAATATGAAAATAGTCTATTTAGCTATCAAACATTAACTACGCGTCGCATTTGATTGAAATTTTAATAGAAGTTGCTTGAGAAATAATACCAGCAATGATATCATTTTATGAATTGTGGCACTATCTCATAGAAATTTGCAAAACTTTTCGAACTACCCTCGTACTTCAACAAACACGGTATGCCCCCAAGGGACGCAGGCTTCCTCCTGCGGCTCAGGAGAAATTCCGTTAATCGTTGGAATAAAACTCAATTACAGGGGTTAACTTCGCGAATTTATAGCTACTATTGTTATATTTTTCTTTACTATTTATGTCATTGTTATAATTTTGAACAATTTATCCGACTATTTACAGAGAATTAGGACTGAAATGATTGAATGATTGTACAACTTTGTGATGAAATATTTGAACAATGCGAGCGCAAGCGACTAGGACACTACATTCCAAAATACCAAGTTCAAACTTGCCCAATTAAACGAATATTCTATAAGAATAATGTATAACGAGAAGCATTTTTCCCTTTGTATACAAACAAATTCAATTTACATCTTAAAAATATTTTACGTTTCTTCTTCATCCGTACCTTCAGCGTCATTTTTCGAAGTCATTCAAGGAAATTCTTTCTAACATTATCGCTTACCGAAACGTGTCAAGACATGTACGTTATTTCTCATCGTTCAACGCGAACACCGAGTCACATCATAGTAGCTAACCTTATTTGACAATGTACTCTTCTTCCGAAAAATTCGCTTGGCAGTTTTCCAAAAAATTGTGGAATGTTTGAGAAGTTTTCGGAACATCTCCTCCATTGATCTTCTGTCTTCCGCTTACCTGAGTCTTTTAAAAAATTCTATCAGACTCGTCAGAAAGTCTTTTCGTATTTTATGCAAAGAAGAAAAATTGTTTTTCCACAAAAAGCGCTTTTATTTTAATCATCAATATAGTCTCCGCCTCGTCTAATCGCTTTCACCTCCTCCCATCGATCTATAAGCTGGAAAATTCCATCCTTAAAAAAGGCACTAGTCCTGGAATTATAGAAAAGATTCAACTCTATTTGGATTTTGTTCACCAAATCGAATTTTTTTGCTTAAAAAATTTTTCAGGGATCTGAAAAGATAATAGTCAGATAGGGCGAAATCAGGAGATGGTAGGTACGCGAGAAATTCCCAATTAAGCTCTCCGATTTTTCTCAAAGTGAATGCGCTCACTTGGGAGCAAGTGTTATACTAATAGAAGAAGATACCTTTGCAGTTGACAAGTTGGGGCCGGAGTTCCTTAAGTTTGATGTGAACTCTTTCCAATTGCTGACAGTAGAAGTCCATATTGATCGTTTGGTTTCTAGATAGAAACTCATAGTGGACAATTCCACACACATTCCACCATACACTTAAAATGATCTTCTGGCTGTAGATGTTCCGTTTTAGAGTTATCTGGACTAAATTTCCGGGCTCACGTTAATTTTGTTTTCATATCACATTATCGTAGAAGATTTATTTCCGTCGCACGTAATCAATTGATTAAGAAAAATTTCGTGGCGATATCGGTTGAGCAACATAACGCACTCAGAGATGTAATCAAGCTTGTTCTTCTCGCTCAATGCTGTCATACTGCAACTGCAACTGAATGATTGTCCGCGGCGGTTGCAGGACTTCTTCGCTCCCGCTTTCGCGGCAGCGGGCCTACTTCAACTAGCTCAGTTTTTAATGCAGCGAGCCAAATCCTTCGCTATCTCACGTAATAGAGCGTCGTAGTTCTTTCACGTTCTTCCTTGATTCTCACGGACACGTCGGGGAAGAGTCGGGAGAGATAATAAATTATAGACCGATTTAAAATATAAATAACAATACTTTAATTTGATTATTTTTCTTTACATGCTACTAACCGATATCTCGGGGAGATCCTGTACGCAATTAAAAAAGAGCGATCTCTCGCCTGCGATGTTCCACGAAATGCTGTTTAGGCGGCGAATTTGAGCCACTTGACGGCCACTATAATAACGCGCGTCGCTTTACAACAGAAAAACTCTCTTGCCCGGTTTCGTTACGCGAATCTCACCGGGTTTTTCATTGGGTGCTAGCCCGGTCTTTCCCGATAGTAAGTACTGCTTCTAGCCAATCATGTACTATATCCAATTTAGTTTTTTCGCCAGAAGCAGTTTCCAAAAATAAATATATTATTTTATAATATGACTCAATTCCTGATAAAGACAATACCAACAATAAATTCCGAGGACTGTGCGACCGGTAACTAGAAAAGGCAATCGAGTCTCGCTCCCGAGTCTCCGGAATTCCTACTCTCAAGACCATCTCGAGTACGGCCTTCGT
The DNA here is from genome assembly GCF_001313825.1 of Dinoponera quadriceps. Lineage (NCBI taxonomy): Eukaryota > Metazoa > Arthropoda > Insecta > Hymenoptera > Formicidae > Dinoponera > Dinoponera quadriceps. Next base: position 25,994 of record NW_014554516.1, on the reverse strand, counting down.
TGCCCTCGTCAATTAGCATAGGAGGCAGCCATCGCAAGGATCCGTCGCGCCGATCGATGCGGCGTCCTACTGGCTCTTCCGGCTATATCACGCTTATCACGGATGTTTGCGGGAGCTTCGCGTCTAGGGTTTTCCATTCGACGCTTAGCTTGCCTTTGTTCCTCCCGGGACGACATTCGCCAACTCGCAGTAGCTCGAAGGAATTTCCCAGGGTTCCTCCCTCACATAATCTGCGACCAGGTTGCGGGGTCTTGCTTTTCTCTCAGCGCAAAGTGGCCATCCTCGTTGTCCGCTGCCAGCCCTCTGCCCGAGAAAAGAAGATTTTCCGCGTCCTTCCATACGCCGCTCTAGCCGTTCCTCCAGAGTCCTCGCTTTCGTTCGCGCTCGGCTCCTCCCGGCAGCTCCGATTTCTTCAATTTTTCTACATCCAGTATACTGGCTCGTCGTGGGTGACCTTACACTAAAAAAAAATACAATAGCCCCGGGTCGCATCTCATGCTCAAAATGGCGCAAGAAACACAATTACTAAATTCGGTCGTCTTTTCTTACGAGAAAGTGCGAGTTTCCGGCTCATCTTCGGCCAGGCCACAGGCCTGAGTGACGAGCAAAAATTTGCATCATCACAATGCATGCGGCATTCACTTGTTCAATTTTTACGCAAAGCCAAGTTAGTGGAGATTGTTGACAATGGTTCCATGAACTACACCGAATTCTGCTTCAAGCTCGCAAGTGGTAATATCCGAGATGTCTTTGACTCTACAAATGCTCTTTGTCGATGACCGAAGACCTTCCGAACCTGGGCTCGTCCTGCAGGTTAAAATTATCATTTTGAAATTTTTCAAATCAAAATTGGCATGATCTGACGGTAGTCACATCTTGTCCAAAAGCTCAACACAAATTTCGATTAAACTCGTACAAACAAATTGGCCTAATTTGCTACACTGAAAGATCCATTTTGCGATTTTTTTGTAAATTCACAATAGCTCACAGGCGCTCTCCGTCTGCAATAATTTGTGCCACAAAGTTAGGTGAATTTAAAACAATTGCCCTTTTCCCTCCATCTTGTGATTCATTTGCTTTGAATGTAGACGCGCCAAGTAGGGCGACTCAAAATACAAAAAGACTTTTTGACCAACCTAATAGAAGGTTCTACAACATCTCTTGCACTGACTCACGGTCTTTGCATACAGGAGATTTCCAGAAAATCCTAAAACATTTCGGAATTGGGCTCGTCAAAACATTTTTCATTCCCCGTGGGGTAAATATAGCCGGCCAAAACATTTCTCCCTTAACTCCGGGCGCTGAAATACCAGGTGGAGAAGAAATATTGTGACAGGCAATACTTCCCCTTGTACTTACTATTTAGGGCTAGAAATGAATTATGTTCGATATATCCTATGTTTTATTACAATTAACCACTGACAATAGGAGCACTAGTGTAGCAAAACGCACAAAACCGTGCCTCTCTGCTGGAATGGGCAGACAGGGATTGGGTTTGGTTGACGTATCACATGACAGGCGCTCGCTGGACATGGACGTTTCGAAGTGTACTTATGTCGGATCCACAAAGAGAGTACGGCAGGCTGCCATCACTGTGCGGCCGACCGGGATACGGCGTAGCACTGGCTAAAGTTCAACGTTAGCATCAAAACACTCCTGGTCACACTGGTGAGACCGGATCTTTTGTCCCGGAATGTCATCAAAACAATGCTCAGGAGTATAAAAGGATACAAGATGGTAGCCTCCTTTTGCAAGGACATATTATCAAAGAAGAAGGCCGCCGATCAGGTTAGAATATTACTTCTTCTTCCTCTTCAAAGGATGATAAAAGGAGGCGGAGACCACGTAAACTGTTCCGTCCACGTCTTTTTCCCGCACTCCTATCCATCGAACGATTGCTGCGGGCTAGGCTGGATACCCGCCATCCATTGCCACTGCGTGGATGAAGGAACTAGTCTCTCTCTTTTCTCATGGGTCCTGTCAGACAGATGGTTTCGGCAGACACAAAGCGGGCCTCCCAGGAAGAGAATCTATCTGGGCAACGGGCGTATGCTTAGAGATTTAGATCGTTGTATAGATCCGAACCTCTACCAACGAGGGATCGGGACTGGAGTGCAGTTTCTCCGATCATGAATCTAGCCCCTACAAACATTGGGAAGGTATGGTAGGATGTTGGTGTTTACATATCGTTGCATATATGAGATGTCTCCCATTGAAAGGCTGGAGCTATGACGACGGGAAGATTTGAATAGGCAAGGGTATTCCGTGAAGAATGCCTAAAAGTGATGCTGCAGGCTATATATATATATACAGGGTGCGGCGAAAGGTTTGCCCGAGTTTGAAAAATCCGTTGCTCACCAGATGACGTGAGTAGGTTGTTGGGCAGGGTCTCATTAGGAAGGTTGTTCTCAACCGTTTTCAGTTAACATCATGATTTGGACTGGAGAACATCGTGGATTCGCTGTGCGCTCTTTTTTGGAAAATGGCCGTTCAGTCATTGCGACGCAGAGAGCAATGCGCTTGCGATTCCATATTCCGCGCCATGTTTCCGTACCTGATGGAAAAACAATCAAACGTTGGGTTTCTTCATTGGAAGAAACCGGATCCACAGTAAGAACTCATGCAGTTGGAAGACCCAGAACTGCAACAACACCAGAGAACGTGCAGTTAGTGAGGGTATCAGTGGAACGTTCGCCTAGGCGCTCTGCTCGGAGGCATGCAGTTGCACTGGGTTTGTCGGATCGTTCTGTCCGGAGAATTTTGCACGAAGAATTGTTTTTCCACCCGTACAAGATCATGCTTGTGCAAGAACTGAAACACGATGATTTTGTAAACCGTGTCAATCTGAGGGGTGATTTGGGGTGGCCAGCAAGATCGCCCGATTTGAGCATTTGTGACTTTTTCTTGTGGGGGTATCTGAAAGAAAAAGTCTTCAAGCATCGTCCCCATACCCTACAAGAACTGAAAAGGAGAATCATCGAAGAGGTGAACGCCATTCCGATTCAGATGTGCCAAAACGCAGCCCGAAGCTTCCAAAATCGGCTACATCAGTGCATTGCTACTGGAGGCCGCCATCTTGCAGATATCGTTTTTAAACGTTAATGTAAAAAAACTGTTTGAAGTACCAAAGGTAATAAAAAAATTTCCAATCCTCTACATTTAATAGTATTTTATTGATTGCTCTCCAAAATGAGGGCATACCTTTCGCCGCACCCTGTATTATACGAAAATAAATCCTAATTTTTATTATGAAATACCATATAACATTTTATATTCAAATTTGAAGCGATTAATTGAGTATCAATCCAAATGATTTTTCTGGAAGATTCAATCACGTTCGGGAGTCACTCTAGCAATGCGTGAATCGCGCGTAATTACCAAGTCAGCTAGCCGCGAGAAACGTCACGTTATCTTGCACAGCGAAATAGTCGTTGTCATGAGTGCAAGCGGACAACACAGCCTTGCGAATCAGAACACGGCACATGGAGGAGAATCATGTGCATATTACGTTTCTTCAAATAAGAAATTTTTAGTTTGCAGAACCATCGGACAATCCTTTCATGACTAATTCTTGCGTTTCGTTTGGCAGTCGCTAAAAGATAAAGAATGAGTGTTGGTCCCCGCGAATTAAGTCCATCGTGAGTCCGTCATGAGTTCGTCAGAGAGTTGCGTAATAGTTGCGAGAGAATCGCTGGACACAATCAATTTGTCCGTGGTTTAGATCATATTTTATTTTTGTCATATTCTTTCACTTATTGGTGCGCTTAAGTCGTATTTCACTTATCTGTTGTACCGTATATCGAAGTTCAGTTCAAGTGAGGATAGCGGCAGCTGATTTCTTCCCAGGTAATTTCTTATTTCATTGGGCACATGTCGAACGTGAATTGAGGTGAATATTTGCTTCACCTTTTATTTGGTCAAGTGTAACGTTCATAAATTCACGGGAAAGCGTCGTTACTTTACTTTATAGACGGTCATCCGTGAACCCTCATGCCTTACTTCATGTGTAATGGTAGCATATCTATTCTATTAAGTGCGTTCACGTGCAAATTGCCGATCCGCAGCGATTTTGTATATCGAACTTTCTTTTGAGCATAAATTTGTGTACTTTTTTGCATTAAACAATTGCTGGTGAGAAATCTCAAATTTGTATTCCTGCTTCGTATTCGTGTTATCGGGGCAAGATATTCATTGTTCGCGAAGATTTCTATCCAGTGAACGTCCAAGTCAATGTCTGGTAAAATCTCCGTCGCAGAAAAATGGCACACAGTTCGACTACGATCAGATTTCCGTTCTCGTTACACGGCTGGTTCGATTATCCGCTGTTCACTTTTGCCATCGCAAACCTTTGTCAGTGCGCTCAGTCGAAGTATACCACAACAATACAAACTTGGTGAACAGCGGAAATGAATGAAAAAAGTGATTTCTTTGATCATTCTTCCTTATCGTTCTTACGTATTATTCACATCTTCATACCATATTACAACGCGCCCTACGTTAAGCGGTTCCAATGTTCTTGAATTCTATCGCATTATTCAATAGATCCGAAACACTGTGAAATACGAAGAAAGTTAAAGTATACTGTAACGTATGTTGAAAAATTATTTAAAAATATTGAAATATTAGATATAAAATTTATTGAATATAATTGAAATCTACATAACTTTTTAAAGAAAAATTGCTGAAATATCGATTACTGTAATTTTTTATTGAAATATTGATGAAATGATAATGAAATAAAGTCAATTGAAAGAGATTTTCAAATATATTTTCATTAGATTTTCAGTAAAATATTTCTATTAGTGTTTCTTTTATGATTTCTATATGTTTGCTTACAGCAATTGATTCCAGCTATTATTTTACTTATAAAAGTATTAAGATGGTGTTAAAAGTTGCAACCGTATTTTCGATTCGGAGTTTCCGAATCGTCAGTGCAATTACCGTCGGGCGAAGCCAGGACGCAAGAGCGACTGCTCGACACCAAAAGAAAAGATGAGCGCCAGATGCGGACTTGCCGCACACACTAAAGGGTGGTGATCGACGAAGCCTCCACGGATTTCGGATCCGGTACGTCTCTCCTCGCATTCGAGATTCGTCCCGAACGGGACCGAATCTCGAGTAATTACTGTCGGAGACAGATAAGTTCACGTGGTTACACCGAGATGGGGGTGAAATCATAAGACAGAAGATTAAGATGAATCAATGGTTAGCCTTTATTGCCTTCGGTTGATCATGGTAACAAGGTACGCTATGTCGGTAGCGTGGCGTAATACAACTTAAGATCTCGCCGTAGACCTTTTCGAGGGGCTCTTGCGGTTCGCCGGTATTGTGGCTAAGATATTTTTCGAGCGGCGGCCGAACCGAGATAGAGAGGACTACGCGACCGTACATACGCGGAGAGACCCCACGGTGCGACTGCGGCACAACCGCCGACGGATATTATTTATATTATTATTATATTATTTATATTATTTATTTATATTATTATTTATTTACGTTGTCGCAACTCCCTCAAGTCGGATAAGTTGCACGGCGGTCGACCGAGTGGACTATCCCCGCAATAACTACAAATGAGATGCAGTTAGGCGTTCTTACATAATCGGTGCTCCTGGTGGCTTTGCTTCCTGGGGGAAGCTCCTGCAGCTCGTCGTCCTCTCGGGCTCGCACGTCCTCCGTTCGTTCTCTCTCTCTCTCTCTCTCTCTCT
>NW_014554516.1:15728-20269 GCF_001313825.1 Dinoponera quadriceps | reverse complement strand
CTCTCTCTCTCTCTCTCTCTCTCTCTCTCTCTCTCTCGCTTTCTCTCTCCCTCACATGTATGCTCCCACTATTTTGCCGGCTCTATCGTCAAAAAGATACCGAAGAAGAAACACCAGGCAACGGACCAGGCATCGGACCCACGACTAATAACCGGAGCCCCCTTCTTTGTCTTCGAAGTTTGTCCCTTCTCGGTAATTCTGTTTTTTCCGATAGCGGCCGATTGGCTTCCTCAGTTCCTCTGCTCAACTGCAGGACTTCTGCGTGTTGATCTTGTTGCCCTTTGGATCGTCCTCGCTTTGTCGGCTCTTCCATTGGAAACGACGACATTCGATAGCAACTTCTTCGATAGCAAGAAAGAGGAAAGAAAGTCACCTGGTATTGGCTCGCTGTGTCGTTGCTATCGCCACTTCTCCGCCTGGCCGATAGGACTCCGACGCTCTACGTCCTGCTCCTTCTCCTCTTCCCGCCGCCATAGGGAGCGTGGGTGAACATTTCTTGGGGATGCGAGATTCGCCTCACTTGGACGCACGCACCAAAGGTGCGCGGTCTCCGCTACATATTATAAATCTTCGTCGCAAAAATTACGCGCTCACGGGGAGTTTAACCCTCCGCGATCAGACCTCCTCGGAGGCATCCGCCTCTTGTAACGGGCGCTTTAAGCGGTCACGTCACAAAGTATTTAGATCGAAATAAGAATACGTATATTATANAAAATCATTTAAATGGAAAAAAAATTGACTCTTTGGATGCCTTAAAAAACGTCGTGTCTTCGTTCTTCGAATGTAAACTGCGCAGTTTTTATGATCGGGGCATCCGTATGCTGCCAGAACGTTGGAAAAAGATTATAGACAACGATGGAAAATATGTCATTGATTGAATAAAGAACTTTGTTTGCCTAATCACTGTCTGACTTTTACTCACAAACTCCGCACGAACTTTTGCACTCACCCAATATAATCTATTAATACGTCATCAGCATTCATTGATATCAGAAGATTCCGTCATTCAATGAAATTAAGCAACAGTGAATGTGGCTAGAAAAAGAGGCTTAATCGCTACAGGATCGAAACAAAGCGGGAATGCGTATGAGTGCAGCGTCACCAAATATGACGTACTACTTTTTTTCATTATTTAAAGAAAATGATAAAATATTAGGTTATATGGAAGTGTGTACATGGTTATGTACATCAATGGATGCAAATATATAACATATGACATTCTAAATATTTGGTAACATATGGGGATACCTTATAAATAGGCTTGTGTGTGTGTATGTGTTTGTGTGTGATAAATATATTGTATGATTCATAATATATAAAATAGCAATGATAAAAATTCTCAGTATATTCGTTATGTATCTTGAATCTGTAACATTCTACGGATATATGTAAGAGGGTGGATTAAATATAAACGAGCTTTTTGCAAAAAACCAAATATTTTTCAAAATCAATTCTAATTTACATTTTTCTTATTTTTCTACATAGTGTCTCATCTTATCTATAAACTTCCTACAACGGTCTGATAATTTTTTAATCCCGGTATCATAAAAAGTTCGCGGACGTGTATCAAACCAATTGCACACGAACTGCTGCACCTTCTCGTTCGTTGTGAAGCGCTGCCCATCAAGGCTTCCTTGAGTGGCCCTAACATATGAAAGTCGCATGGTGACAGGTTTGGGCTGTAGGGTAGATGTTCTAGGACAGCCCAGTGCATATCGGCCAATTTGTGTTGTGTTACTGCTGCGAAGTGAGGTCTGACGTTGTCATGGAGAAGCAACACACTTCTGACCGGAATGTCGCGCCTTTTTGACCGATAGGCAGCTCAAACTTGGCTAAGATCACAATAATAGGCAGCATTAATGGTTCGATGTTCTTGAAAAAATCTGACCAGCAGAACGCCTTTACAATCCCAGAACACTGTGGCCAAGACCTTCCCTGCACACAATCGCGTCTTCGCTTTCACCGGTGCACCCTCGCCAGTCTTCCGTCACTCCATACTGGCCCTATTCAATTCAGAGATGTAATGATGGACCCAAGTCTCATCACGCGTAACGATTTTTTCCAAAAAAGCGTCACCTTCCCTCTCGTACCTCGATAGGAGCCTCCGAGAAATTTCAAACCGCACGGCTTTCTATTCTGCATTCAGCAACTTTGGAACCTAACGAGCCGACACTTTTCGAAATTCCAACTCATTGCAAATGATTGATTGCACACTTCCATAGCTGATCTAAAGTTCTTGAGAGATTTCAAGAATAGTTAAGTGCCGATCGCCATCAATGAGTTCTCAAACAGCGTCGGTGTTCTGCGCTGTGACGCTGGTGTGGGGACGGCGCAGGTGGGTAATGTTTTCAACACGCTCCCGTCCTTTCTTAAATTCGTTACACCACTGCTTCACCCGAGTCCATAAAGAAGTTCTTTCCCCGAACGGTGGGAGTAAACGGCGCCGAATTTTAGCAGCATTTACATTTTCGTTGACGAGAAACTTAATAATAACACAAGTGTCTAATGTGCAACTGCGGTGTGTACCTCTTTCTCGCTCATCGTGATTGCTGCTGCGAGTAAGAAGCACGTGGCACGCCAACGTTATTACTGCCTTCCACATGACCCCTCTCCATTGTGTAAAACGTTGTAGACCCCTCACGCTGCCGACAGGCGCGCAATTTAAAAAGGCTTGTTTATATTTGATCCACCCTCGTAATATACTGTTACATCCTGTGTATCTCGGAAACTACGAATTCCTCTTTTTTTATATGATTGGGAAGCAGACGGACTTCGGGCAAGCGCTATTGTAAAAAGGATAAAATTACAATGGCTTGCCGTTAAACGCGCCGTATGTTTCCCAACGCGTCTGTCACCCTATCCACATTTCTTTTTTTACGATCGTGAAACAAACAAACTTGGGCAAGCGCTGTTGTAAAATGACACAACCACATGCCGCCCAAATGCGTCACGGGCCCTCCAATGCGTCTGCGATCTTATTCGCCTTTGTATACAGTCGGTAGGACAAAGGCCCTTCGATGGGATTAGGTTCTTAGAATTATTTATGACATCCAGATAGTATTAGGAATTTTCCAGAGTCTTTCACGCAACTTCCTCTCATTGGCAATCGTCATCCACCATCTCCAAAAATCTTTCCTATAAGCCTCACTCTCTTGCCGCGAGCACTCTTACTCTTACTCTTGGCCCGCTAGACCACCGTCACGTATCATCGTTTGCAATTCTTACGACTTCCATCGCGACTTCAGCTTTGTTACACAGATCGCGATCACTCCGGTGCCACCAGTTTTGCGAAACCTTCGGTACGTGACTCGGCATTTCTTTAAAATATTCGTTTCGATATTTTGATAATTAATCCGAGTATCAGAATTGCTCGAATTAACCGTAGTCAGTCAGTGTCAGTCAGTCAGTGTCAGTTAGTGAGTCATTTTTCACTTCGCCTTCTGCTGCTGAACAACTCGCTGTGCAAGTCGAGATCTCTTGAGGGAACTATTTCTCTCGGTATTCCGGGATCCCATAAATTTGGTACACCACGAACAACGAACCCCTGTTCTACGTACTATTCACCACAGTTGATTCATCTAAATCGTAAGTCTCTATTTCATATTTAAACATGACTTTTAATCATTTCAATCCAGTCTCCAATCCCACTTCACTCCTCAAAATACACACATACACTTCGTAATTATTATCTCCCTTGTATTATACAATGATGTTTTTCTCGCCATACCGATACGTTAATTATTCTTGTTACGTTAAATCCGATCGTATTATATTAAGTTACACGGATTACCTTTTTTCTTAATTTTAATTTAATTTTCATCTTGTATTTGCATTATTCCAATAATGCTGATTTATAAAATTTGTTTAATGTTTAACTTTAGCTACCCCTTTTATCTTTTAAATATTGTATCTTTTACAATGACTTTTTTCATCAATTTACCACTATTATTAATCCATGTGAGAACCAAATTATGTTATTAGTATAATTAATAAACTGTTTTATTCAAAATGCCCTAAATTTAACCAAGTTGTTAAAATTATTTATTTCCTTCCAATTACTTAAATCTAGATTCCCCTCTCAACATACTCATATGGTCCTATCCCAGGTAAAGAGATTAAGTGCTTTGACCTAAATAAAGGACAACCTAACGTACGTTCTGTGATCGGAGTAAATGTGCCTCTCCGGACTTTGACCTTATCTGCAGACCTACTAGTACGTTTAGGCCTCGCGAGTGCGCGAGTAAGCGATGTTTGTTGCGTACGAGGTCTGTTCAAAAAGTATTGCGAATTTTGTGTTTTTTCAAAAATTATTTATTTATTCATGAACATCTATGAATATCATGAATATCATGAATATCTGTCTCCTTCAAAGTAATCCCCATCAGATATTATACACTTGTGCCAACGTTTTTTCCAATCCTCGAAGCACTTCAAAAAATCATTTTTTGTGATCTTGTTCAGCTCCTCCTTCGATGCCGTCTTTATCTCCTCAATCGTAGCGTAGCGTCGTCCTTTCATGTGCCTCTTCAGTTTCGGGAACA
>NW_014554516.1:0-14207 GCF_001313825.1 Dinoponera quadriceps | reverse complement strand
GATCTTTCCCATAGCTTTTAAACGGTCAGAAATTGTTTGTTGTGCAACATTTAACATTTCTGCCATTTGTGTCTGACTCAAAGTGTCATCTTCATCCAATATTGTTTGCAATTCGGTGTCTTCAAACTTTTTTGGTGGTTTTCCACGTTCTTTATTTCTCACATCAAAATCATTATCTCTGAACCGTTGAAACCATCTTTTGCATGTTGCTTCTGATAGAGCATGATCACCATATGCCTCGACAAGCATTTGATGCGACTCTGCAGCACTTTTCTTCAAATGAAAACAAAAAATTAATGCTTTCCGCAAATCATCATTTTCTGGTACAAAATTCGACATTTTTAACACGATGAAAAAATATGATGTTGTTTATTCAATAACTTGATGTAAACTGAATATGTTTGATAGATGTCATAGAAACCAAACAAAACAAAATTAAGTTCAAAATAAATGTTCCCTATCGAGACATTTGTATTTTGACGCTCACTTCATACCGGTACACCTGGTATATATAAATTAAAGAAATTTAATTGTTTAAATCAATTAACGGAAAACAAAGAAGTTTCGTTTTTATTTTAAATAATTATGTTGCATTGAAATTAATAAATAATTTAATTGATGTTTGTAACTAAAGACAAAAAATTGGTTTGAATTTAAAAAAATTCGTTACGTTCTTTGCTGATCTGTCTAAAAAAATAGATTTCTTTAATTTAAATATATACGTTTCTTATTTTTAAATATATATTTTGTTATTATAAAGACATTTTTTTTAAGAAATAATAATTATTATTTAAATCAAGTTATTATTAAATATTAAAAAATATTGTTTAAGTTGTGCAAACATTTATTTAGAGCGCGAGCGTAGCGTGGTAGACAGCGCATTAGTCTACTATGCTAGATGTCTCAGGTTCGATCTCCAGCAGAACCAGAAAATTTTTCATACGCTTGTAGCTCCTCTTCGGTGGTCCGGCAAACCACCAAGAGTAAATCTCATGCCAAGGAAAACCCAATTCCTTTCTATAAAAAAAGCTGCCGTTCGGATCCGTTGCTAAGAACTGTGTAGGTCCCATATGCATGTGTACATTCCGTGTGCGCACCACATGCATATGTGAGAGGAAGAAGGTCTCTGTCCCCCAGGTTGGGGGTTGGGCGTAGGGTTGACAACCCACCCCGTCAAAAATAATTCTGTTACGAATTCTCAGCAAAAACTATTTGTTAAGAAGGCCCTGGTTCCGAGAGGACCGTAGCGCCGTTTAAGAAGAAGAAGAAACATCTATTCAGATCAAAAATTTAGATTTCAAAATAAGGTAAATATATAGAAAAGGTAAATCAACCTTCTGATGGACAAAATGGTTGCGAAGATACGCATGTCAAACTATGATTACAATCTGGATAACAAATATATTAACATCATCTGCTATGCAGATGATGCAATTCTGTTCGCCCAAAACGAGGACGATCTAGCGACTAGCCCAAATCTTCAGGAAGGAATCCGTAGCGGTTGGAATGGAGATTTCAACAAGCAAAACAAAGTTGATGGTAATAGCGAGAGAGCCACGGAGGTATAAAATAGGTATAAACGAAAAAATAATCGAACAAGTTTCAGAATTCAACTATTTAGGATCGGTCATCTCGGCATGCGGCGATCTGAAAAGTATCGTGAAGACCTAGGTTAACAGGATAGCGAGAGCCCTTAGAACCCCTATATGGAAAAATAGCTGCATATCAAAAGAGATCAAAGTGAGAATCTATAAGGCATGCGTAAGACTAATACTGATCTATGCCACAGAAACGATAGCCGATTCAATCTTAACAAAGAGATTATGCCGGATCAACAAAATGAGAGTTTTAAGAGCGATACTAGACTACAGAAGAAGCAATGACATATGCAAAGAGTGCCACACGGAGGACGTAGTTAAATGGATCAGAGCACGCAGAAGAAGATGGAATGAACACGTGTCAAGGATGAGCGACAACAGACTGGCAAAAATTGTGAGAAACTGGAAGCCAGACTTGAGACGACCACCAGGACGTCCACCAAAGAGATGGACAGCTGGTCATCCGCGTCCCAGGAGGGAAACCGAACTAGGTAAAACAATCCTGAAGGCTTTCGACAAGAAGAAGAAGAAGAACAAGTAAAATAGAAAAAGTCACACTTCACCGATTTCTATTATTTTGAAATATTTTATAAAATGAAATTCTAAGTAATTTTTGTTAATACAACTATATAGATGTCGTATGTAATTTTGGAGATATAACAAGATAAAGTTAAAATTTTTGATATTAAATTTCAGATATCATAAGCTAACGTTAGTTACAGTAAGTTACAGTTAGTTACAATGTTTATATGTACCATATTAATCTTTTACTCATCCTCTAACGAAAAAAAAGTATTTATTTATATTATTTATTAGATGTTTCGGTTACAAACCCACTGTAAGTGACTATAAGTAGTTACAAACCTATTAGAGACATTAGAGACATTTTAAAAGTTGGTACGTCATTTCACAACTTGGACATTTCTACAAATCATTTGACATAGGTCCTGTGTATTCATAAACATAACCGTATTGTCACACCTGGATGGTCCCGAGACGCGACGTATATTTCGGGAATTGGGGATTATCGGATGACGGGCGTTGTATGCGAGAAGAGTTGTACTTAAGAAGGCATTTATTTAAAGGTTTAAACAGTTTGTAACCGATTGGGAACCTTGTCCCTGGCTCGCGCTGCTTCCGGTGATTATACAAATTACGCGAGATACGCGATAGTACGAGGTTGAACGTTGAGGAACCCGCCTTCCGAATTGGCGCGGCTCTTTTATAGCCTTTCCTTATTCTTAAGGGGGGATGAATTAGCGACAGGTCAGCATATGCGTGCCGTCTGGAAATGTGTGGTGGCGTGTGCACCGCTTTCTTGCAACGCGGTGCTTTTTGTCCAAGCATTGCACATTCATGGTTTTGCCGAACGCAAAGGCGAGTATCTTAACGCGTGGTTATAACAGTACTGTTTAATATGATTGAAAATGAAACGTGATAAGGAACATTTTATTCATCTATTATTTTACTGCTTTGATTTGAAGGAAACAGTTGTCGAAGCTCACCGATTGATATCAGAAACTTATTCTAAGTCTACTCCATCAATTAAAACATATGAGTACTGGTATCGATGATTTAAAAGTGGTGATTTCGATTTGAAAAACAAAGAACGTTCAGGTCAACCGAAAAAATTCGAAGATTCCTAATTGCAGGCATTGTTGGATAAAATCACAGCTCAAACATTTGAAAAATTAGCTAAAGTATTAAATGTTGGTAAATCAACAGTTTCTAATCGTTTACACACATTGGAAAAAATTCAGAAAGAAGGCAAATGGGTTCCACATAAATTGTCTAAATTGGCTATTTAAAATCGTTTAACTATTTGCACTTCATTGCTTTCTCGTCACAAAAAGAAGCAGTTTTTATATCAAATTGTAACTGGTGATAAAAAATGGATATACTATAATAATCCTAAACGTAAAAAATCGTGTATAAATCCAGGCCAATCGTCGACATCGATTCCAAAACATAACATCTACGGAAGAAAGGTTTTGTTGTGCATTTGGTGGAAAATGAAAAGCGTGTTTTATAAGCTGTTGAAATCGAATCAAACAATCGCTGCTGAGCGTTATCAATAACAATTAATCAATTTGAATTGTGCTTTAAACCAGAAACGTTCAATAACAGTTCAAAGAAAACGCAAAATGATTTTGTTGTACGTCAAAGCTCGACTATACGTTGCAAAAACAATTAAAGATACGTTATCGGCATTTTAATGGAAAATCTTACACATGACGCGTATTCATCAGACTGTGCTCCTTCAGATCATTACTTATTTCGATCGATGCAGCACGGCCTTGCTGACCAGCACTTCAAAACATATGATGAAATACAAAAATGGCTCGATGAATGGATTGTTTCGAAAGACGAACATTTTTTTTACCACGGAATCCACTTATAGCCAGAAAAGTGGAAAAAAGTTGTAGCTAGCGGTGGAAAATATTTTTAATAAAATATAATTTAACGTCTCTTTTAAATAAACATGTTTTTTTGCAAAAATCCTTCAAAACTAACCGGAATACCTAATATAACATGATTCATTGTTGGTAATCGTTATGTATCTCAAGCAATTCGCGAGTACCTTTCACTATGCGATTACATAAATTTCTGAGCCTTGTTGAAGATAATAATAAATTAATAAATTTTCATATTAAGCAGAAAGTTATCTATGGAAATATTAAATGTCCGCGATGTGAAACAATGTTAAAATTAAATCGTGAATTTATGTTTTTCAAGTGATATGCAATATGATACGAAAAACGTGGTCATAAAAAACAACGTAAAGTATGACGTAATTTTACATTAAATCTACTTCATAACACATGATTCTCACATTCTCATTAAATTCTAAAAATGTAGATTTTTTGCATACTTTTTAATAATACATCTTCCTCAAATAACATTCTTAATAGATAATCTGAATATCACATCGAATTATTATTGACTAGTCAAATTTTTACCATGAGGTTAGTCATGTTATTATGTTTTTACTTACAATATACATACTATTACATTTTTTTAAGAAATTTTTTTTTAGCTTTGCCTTTATTGGATTAATGACACATACAAAATGCTAGAAGAACAAGATGTTATGGTAGAAATAGATAAAGCTAAAATTGGAAAGTGAAAATGTCAGAAAGGTCGTCTCTCATTACAAGATAGTGGATTTTTGGTGGATTTAAACGTCCAACGGAAAAATTATTCGTCGAATGTGTACCAGACTAGTCAGCAAAGACCTTATTAAATATAATAAAAAAATGGATTAGACCTGGAACAATTATTATGTCCGATTGTTGGAAAACATATGACTGCCTTCAATCTGAGAGGCACAAACATGCCACTGTCAATTATTCGTATAATTTTGTAGATCCTGACAGTGGAGCTCACAGATAACATATTAATTATTATTATATAAAGAGTTTGGAAAGATATTTGTGGTAATATTCCATGATATGGAACTCCTAAGTGACATTATGCAGGATATCTTGCAGAGTTTTTTTTGAACAAAAATTCTCCCTTAACGAATAGAAGCATTTTTTGATATTATGAACAAACATTATTCATCTATATTATAATAAATTTTCATTTATTTAATATATAAAATATTTATATTTTCATATATTTTTTTATTTTTGTTATAACAAAACGCTTTGATTGTTTTCAAAAATAACTAAAATGTTTATATATGTGTTACGTTAATTAGTTTCCATTATCTTTTACATTTTATTTTACGATTTTACGTTTAACACGAGCGCGGCGCCGATTTTGCTATCCTTTCCGCTCAGGCGGCAGCGAGCGAGCATTTGATGCCGAGCGTTCAAGAGGTTTTTGGGATAGAGAGTATGAACAGAAGATAACTTTGTTTCACTTTACTGTGGGATGGTGCAGCCAATGCATAAGTATACAAATTATAAACAGAAGATAATGGAAAGGGGAACGGCAAGAAGGTGACCTCCAAGAGACGATCAATCTTATTGTAATATGTGCAAATCTCAACCACACCTTTGCTTAAAATGTTTTAATAAACTCCATAAAAATTATAACATTAATTTTTTAACCCTTGACAATGCCGGTTTCACGCACCAATGTCGCCCAAACGAAAAGTCCGCTGTCAGTCCTCAGGGAGTAACGCCGCCTGAACGAAAAGTGTACTGTCAGTCCCCAGGGACCGACGTCGCCTAAACGGAAAGTTCACTGTCAATCCCGAGGGATTGACGTCGCACTTAACGTGTTAACATTCTTCTTATTAATTTACATGCAATTAAATTTTCGATAAAATCGCTTTCTAAATTGCTTTTGCCTTAATAAATTGATGAGTCTGCCATATACTAAAAATGGAAATTTTACGAAGATTAACAAAAACCCTTATGCATGGTTAACAAAAGTGACAGACATATACTCATTTTCAAAAAAAAGAACTTAAAAAATATTAAAAAATTAAAATTTTAAAAGCCAATTTTATGAATCAAAAACAATTCTCCCTATCTCTTTGGATTTATATCAGGAATTTTTCTTGGAATTTTCTTTCTCATCCTACTTGCGTAGGGGTCTTTACTAATCTTCGCAAATATTCCATTTTTAGAATATAGTAAAATCATCAATTTAATAAAATGAAAGATTTGAATAGTAACTATAAACAGGATTGATATTTAGGGCAATGTCATTCTACAAATGTGATATGAAAACTTCTAAAAACAATTATGTTCGTTATTTTAATAATATCTTAGTTAATTTTTATCGTGCTACAAAAAACTTTCTAGGTTGTAAATTTAATTTCTACCGTTTTTTATCTCCAAAATTGATTTGTTTTGAAGAAAAGATGAATGAATTCCTTAATCAAAGTAATTTCCTCCATTTTTTTCTACTTTTTCTCTCCGGCAGCAGGGCAATCCCACGACGGAAGAATGCGGTGTCTTTCAAGGCAGTCCATTCATCCACATTTCTGGACTTTTTCGTAACTGGGGAAGTGTGTGTCCATAAGTGCGTGTTGCATCGACATGAAGAAATGATAATCCGACGGTGTCATGTCTGGAGAGTATGCTGGATGCGACAGGACTTCCTATTCAAGCTGTAGAAGCGTCTGCTTCACACTTTTCGCGGTCGAGAATTATCATGCAAAAGAATAACTTTGCGTCGATTGTTGGCTATGGATGATTTTCTTGCATTAACTCGTCACTCAATCGGTATAATTGCTGTTGGTAGTGATCAGCTGTAACGGTTTCATTTGGACGCAAGAACTCGTAATGGATCATACTGTCTTAGTCCCACCAAATGCAGAGCAAGGTCTTATGTCCATGAATATTCTTTTCCAATCCAATAGCGCTCCAGCCCCATGTCAGGCCTAGGCCTACCTCTCTCTCACACATATGCATGTGGTGCGCACGCAGATTATACACATGCATATGGGACCTACAGTTTAAACGCCGGTTCCAAACGGCAAATTTTGGAGATAAGTTTTCTTGGCATGAATACTCTTGGGGTTTGCCAGACCACCAAAGAGGAGCTAGGAGCGTATAAAAAATTTTTTGGTTCTGTCAGGACCTCTAACATAGTAGACCAGTGCGCTGCCTACCATGCCACGCTCGCGCTCATGAATATTCCTTTACGGCGTTGAAATGGATGGTTTGCCGGACTCCACACATGATTTCTTCCGTATGGAATTATTAAAATAAATCCATTTTTCATTGCCAACCAAGATACGCCACGAAAACCTCTTTTATCTTTGCCTGGCAAGCAAAGCAATCACGATATACAAACGATTCAAAATGGTATTTTCTCACAACTCATGTGGTAGCAATATCCATTTTTTATGAATTTTTCCCATACCATACAAGCGTTTTGAGACAGTCATTGAAGTAACATTTAACGCTTTCGACAACTCTAATAGCATTTAAGCTGATCCTCATCGAGCAGTTCTTGCAACTCGACATTTTAAAATTTTTTCAGTTGTTAGAGACGTTTTTTGTCTCTCATGTCAAAATCATCGTTTTAAAAACGTTCAACCAAACTCCAGATGTTCTTTCCGATGGAGTTTCATCACCATACACTTCAGATAATAAGCGATGCGTTTCAGCTGCGACTTTTTTGTGGTCGAAGTAATGAAGAAGCACATGTCGGAAAAACAGCTTATCACAGTTCATCTTCAATCGATTGAAAAATCTGTTTGGCGTCAAGAAAGCTAACCTGTGAGGACTAGATCACTTTCAGCAAAACAGCAAAATCTAAACTACAAAAGACATGCAACTTCACCGTCAAAACTCGCCACCAATGGCACCCTCTAGTAGCGAGCGGTAGGAATTACGTTTACCACCTAATAGATATGTTTATTTAGGGTCATTTCAGATTATTACAAGAAATTTCATGAAAATCGGAGTAAACCTTTCCAGAAGTACTTTTTCCATTCCTCTTATTATTTTAAGTTCTATTAAAGTCTAAAAATTTATCTTTGTTTCTGACAAATGAGAACTCATATAAACGCATTATATTTATCTTTTTTAAAATCTAAGCAGCACTGAAAGTTACTAATATAAAAAACAAATACAAAAGATGTGCCAAATAAAACAATCATATAAGATATTTCAAAAGTCTCTAAAGCATTTAAACAGAAATTATAAATAAAGGAGAATAGTACGTGATATGTTTAAAGTGCATGTACACTGAAAGTTACTGATCCACTGAGAATATATTTCAATAATATATTTCAATGTACAATTCAATATACTATATTCAATATACTAACGCATGCGGCTTCTCCAGACTTGGTTCCGTCCGATTATCATCTATTCGCATCAATGGGACACGCTCTCGTTGAACAGCGCTTCAATTCGTATGAAAATGTACGAAAATGGCTCGATAGCTGGTTCGCTTTAAAAGAAGAAATGTTTTTTTGGCGTGGCATTCATAATCTGCCGGAGAGGTGGGAAAATGTATAAATAGAAATGGACATTATATTGAAAAAAATATTTTTTATCATTTTCAAACAACAGACCTGTAATTTTTATAAAAACATTCCGGATTCAAACTTCTACACTTGGTATATTAACGATAGTTACTCATAATTTTATCTTTTATAACATATTTCAAATTGAAAGGAATCGGTGAAATGTGACCTTNACAAATAAATTTCCGCTGTTTTTTTTTATAAAAATTATGAATTTATTGTAAAAAAAATATAAAATATACGTTACATTTTATTCAAAATATTGTCCGTCACTAGCTACTACTTTTTGCCATCTTTCTGGCAGCATTCGGATGCCACGTCGAAAAAACTCTTCATCTTTTGAGGCTACCAATGAATCGACCCAATTTTTGGCTTCTTCGTAAGAAGTGAAATGCTGCTCGACCAGGGCGTGAGCCATCCACCGGAACAAGTGGTAATCCGAAGGAGCAATGTCTGGTGAATACGACGGGTGGGGTAAGACATCCCATTGTAAAGCTTCCAAAGTTTCCTTGACGACTTTTGCAACATGTGGCCAAGCGTTGTCGTGCTGAAAAATCACTTTGTCATGTCTTTTGGCATATTGGGGGCGTTTAAGCTTCAATTCTTGGCTTAATTGCATCAGTTGCTGTTGATAACGTTCTCCAGTGATAGTTTCGTTAGGTTGGAATAGCTCGTAATAGATTCGACTCCGAGCTGATCCCACCAGATGCACAACATTAGCTTCTTGCCATGAATATTCGGTTTGGCCGTTGAAGTTGGTGCATGGCCGGGCTTACCCCACGATTTTCTACGCTTTGGGTTGTCGTAGTGGACCCACTTTTCATCCCCCGTCACTATTCGATGCAAAAAACCTTTCCGATTTTGTCTTTGGAGAAGTTGTTCGCACTTGAAAAGACGGCGTTCGACGTCTCTGGGTTTGAATTCATGCGGAACCCAATTTCCTTGCTTTCATACCGTACCAATGGTCTTGAGACGGTTTGAAATCGCTTGTTGAGTCACTCCCAAGTTTTCTGCGAGCTGCTCTTGAGTTTAGCATGAGTCTTAGTCCAATAATGCCTCTAACTCAGCGTCTTCAAACTTTAGTGGCCTCCTTTCGCGTTCTTTATCTTCCACGTCAAACTCGCCGTTTTTAAACTTTTGAAACCACTCACGACAACTTTTCTCACTTAAAGCAGCATCACCGTAAACTTCTACAAGCGACCGATGCGCCTCAGCAGCAGCAGATTTCTTTAAATGAAAGAAAAAAATCAAAACTTCCCGCAAATGACTCTTATTCGGTACAAAACTCAATATTTTCGAACGGAAAAAATGTATACTGCCAATAAAAAGTCAATAGTATTTTAAGGTTATGTTGTTGCCATGTGTCCAAACTTTCTATATGATGTTTTACATCTGACGATTTCAAAGTAATCTTGTCGATGGAGCCATCTTTTGAAAACGGCGGAAACTTATTTGTATTACTAATATATATTTATCAAAGATAAACTTGGGATTATCTTAAATGTATTAGATGTATTAATTAATTCGTGCCGCTCAAACTTGCACAAAAATATCAATCATTTGAATTTAAGTTATTGTTGCGGCCTTTTGCTGTTTTAAAGTCTTGATATTCAAAATTAAAATATTATGTAGTTTGTCATTTAAATATAATGTTTAAACTTTGACATTTTAACATAACTTTAAAAATCAGTAGTAAACATCATGGCCTACGATAAAGAGCATATTTAACACTGCATGAGTTTAATCTCAATAAAAACGCTTTTAAGGCAGCTGAAATGATTTGTTCTGCTACAGAGAATGTGCAGTAAATGAAAAAAACGTATAGAAAAGAAACGTATAGAAAATGGTTTAGTCATAGTTTTCGAGACAGTGATTTCAGTGTTGACGATCAACCACGTGCTGGGCAGACTCGCAAGATTTAAAATAATGAACTGCAGGCGCTACTCGATGAGAAACCGACTAAAACAAAGAAAACTTGACGAGCAGCTAGGAATAACGCAACCAACGCTTTCGGTTTAATTGCACTAACTGGAAAAAATTTATGAAGAAGAAAGGTGAGTTCCATATAAGCTGGTAATTATTCCTGATTGCTGACAACAAAAATCGTTGGTTGACCAAATGCGTTTCTTTACTCGCTAGAGTAGGAAGAAAGGATTTTTTGTACAAAATCGTAACTGGCGATAAAAAATGGATTATGTACGATAATTCTAGACACAAAAAATCGTGGGTGGACCCGATGGTCAACCGATGATATCAATAGCAAAACCTAAACGACAAGAAGGTTCTTTGCATATGGTCAAATCAGAAAGGTGCGCTATTATGAACTCCTAGAAACAGGTCAGACAATTAAAGCAGAGCTGTACCAACCACAATTAATCCGTTTAAACGATGCAATTGAGGAAAAGCGATAAATTACTGGACTAGGCACTCGTAAGATCATCTTGCTCCATGACAGCGCTAAGCCACACTCAGAAGAAACCACGAAGGAAACCATTTTAAACTTGAGCTGGGAAATTCTTCCTCATGCCGCGTATTCGCCAGACATTGCCCCTTGAGATTATCTTTGTTTCGGTTGATACAATACTTCTTATCGGATACACATTTCAACTCAATTGATGACGTTCGAAACTTCGTCGATGACTTTATTATTTCAAAGCCACAAAGTTTCTGTCGCGAAGGAATCCGAAAGTTGCCTGATAAATGGCGGATAAGGTTATCGATGTTAACAGAGAATATTTAAATGATTAATTAATGTATGCATCTTATTGAAAAATAAAATCAAAGTTTGCCAAAAAACGACACAAATTAATTTAAATATAATAAACCTAACATAAAATTGCACTAAAAATATCATGAATTAAGTTTACACAGCGACATCAATCCGGTTTAGTAAGAACTGTAGTTAGTAAGTTCTTGTATTTAATTTGAAAGATATTATTAGATCTAAAAGAATATACCAATCGAATACAACAGTTCACTAACTACAGTTGTTACTAAACCGAATTAACGTTTCCGTGTAAACGTATTTATAGATATTAAGGCCGCGTTCGGAAACATCATCCAAATACATTCACTGCATTAAAGTGAGAAAAATGTAAGAGTGATATAAAGAAAGGAGAGTACTCGGATAATTTTTCCAAATGCAGCCTAAATAGATTAGTATCGTGGATGGTCCATTAAGTCAGTATCAGACTACAGATTAAGATTGAAATTGAATTAAAATTTGACCAAACTTTAAGTTTAATGAATTTCGTTCTGATCGGTTAAATTTCAATTCAATCTCAATCCTAATCCATAATCTGATACGGGCATAAATAGAACACACTTTTGGTGTGCATTGGGACAAGACGCTATCGGCATTAAAGTATTACTGAATATGTATCGCTTATTAAATGCACAATAAGTTAGAATGCGTTAACGTTGATAACTCGTTATTCGAACGCGTTCCTTAATTACATCAGCGTATAGTAAATTCGGCCGTTTGTACTAGTGTACAATAAGTGTGCAATACAATTTCTTTGTAGTTTGTTATTATATTTAATTTCGTCTTAAGTCCATTTTCGGATAATTTGTAGTCAGTAAAACCACCCGTGCTGATCATTAAATACAAAACACCTGAAAATAAAAAAATAATGTTCAATATAAGAACAAACTACGTGAACAAACCTTAGTGCACATTTAATACACAGTAGTGCTATCGGTCGAATTTGCTATAAGTCAGAGCGAGAAAGAACAAATAACATTCTCTCTTTTGTTCAGCGCAAAGAATTTCACCAAACGCGTATTGTTATGGGTAAACAAAGCGTCCCTGCATACACAAGAAGATAGACTTACATGCGTGAGTTTGAAATGTTATCATTGTGCGTCGTAACATTTCTTGTCGTGCGCAAGCTCTTCTGTCTTCTATGTGTAGAATCATATATGTGTTCATGGATCGAAAGGAGATTTCGTGAAGATTAAGTAAACAAAACACAGTTATACGACACAAATAAAAGAGTTATAGCGACATTAACGTTGTTTCTTTTTGTTTCGTCCGTTACGTCCAGGAAGAGGACGAACGCAACAAAATCGTTTACTCGCGCACTCGCGAGTCCTAAACGTACCGGTAGATATTAAAGTGAGATTAAGAAAAAAGCAATTCGTGTAACTTAATTTAATACAATCGGATAAAACGCAACAAGAATATTTAACATATCGGTACAGCGAGAAAACATCGTTATATAATACAAAGAAAACAATAATCACGCAGTGTAGGTGTGTGTTTTGAGGGATGAAGTGGGGCTGGAAATTGGATTGAAATGATTAAAAGTCATGTT
This sequence comes from Dinoponera quadriceps, assembly GCF_001313825.1. Classification (NCBI taxonomy): domain Eukaryota; kingdom Metazoa; phylum Arthropoda; class Insecta; order Hymenoptera; family Formicidae; genus Dinoponera; species Dinoponera quadriceps. Next base: position 1,353 of record NW_014554516.1, on the reverse strand, counting down.
TAAATATGAAATGGAGACTTACGATTTAGATGAATCAATAGACTGACGAGGACGAATGAAAACGAAGACGAAGGCTGGACTAGACTATAGCTGTAGACTACTGAAGACAGAACTAAGACTGACTAACTAAGAACTGACACTAAGAATTGCAACTGTGGCTGCGACTGTAACTTTAATTGTAACTACAACTTGAACTGGACTGGACTAGACTGTACTGAACTTGGACTGAACTGGACTGTACTGTACTGAAGCTGGAACTGTAATTGTAACTGCGACTGTGACTGTCACTGACTGACTGACTGACTGACTGCAAAAGAAACTACTATTGTAACTGCGCTCGTGGCAAAAAGGGTAGGCTTATATAAGAAGGATTTCAGGGGGTGGTGGATGACGTCCACCAATGAGAAGAGGTAACGTGGTGGAAGACGGTTACTTTGGAAAATTCCTAGTATTGACATAAATAATCTTAAGAACCTAATCGCATAGAAGGGCCTTTCTTCTACCGACGTGTACATGGTACTGTGTACAAAGGTGGATAAGATCGCAGCCCCATCGGGAGCCTTATGACATATGTGGGCGGCGTGTACTTGTATCTTTTCATAAAGCGCTTGATCAAATCTGTTTGTTTTACAATCATAAGAGAAGGAATTCGTTGCTATCTAGGTACTCAGTATGGACACATACGTGCCTAACGTAGAGGCGGCAAGATATCCTAGTTATATAAAAAAAGGAATCTATCGTCCCCGTGGTACCCAAGATGTAAATAAACTACATACTTTACATGAAGGCGGAAAAGATGATAAACGCATTGGGAACCATACGGCACGTTTATCGGCGGCCAATGTAATTTTATCTTTGTTACAGTAGCGCTTGCCCAAAGTCCGTCTGTTTCCCAATCATATAATTAAAAAGAGAAATTCGGTGTTTCCGAGACACATAGGACGTAACACTCCAAGCCTTAGATCAATGTTGGGGACGCCAACATTTGCTGGCGGAGCGTGCTGTACATGGTTAATGTCTTGTGAAATGTCCTTGATGTTGGGTCCCGTTATGAACGATTCTTATTTTATCTGAGTTTATGAATTTTTGAAAGCTAACCTGTGGAATACTTCGAGGAAATATTCGCGTATGTGTATAGTATAATATAGTATTTGTGTAGTATATCTAAGTAAACATCTGAAATTGTGATACCCTATCATTAAAATAAATATAGATCTCACGATTACGTTAATACTTAAATTCAACTTATATAGTGGAATAATATAATATACCATGTGTAGAAGTATGAAACCGGAATTTTTTTATAAAAATTACACGTCTGTAGTTTGAAAATGATAAAAAATATTTTATTCA
>NW_014554515.1:2312-4842 GCF_001313825.1 Dinoponera quadriceps | reverse complement strand
TGAAGACTGAGGTATGCCCGGTCTGATAAGATAATACTTGATAATTTATTAATTCTTTGACTCGGTTGATGATTTAATATGTTCGTCGCTCAGTACTATCTCTTAAATAGTTTGCAATATTATGAGCTTACTTATGGTGCCGTGAATTTCAGTATTCTTATAATAATTAATATTGTGTGGATAGCGGTGATAATTATTACTAATATATATATGTGGTTATACGTGTCGCCTATAAAGCGGTGTGTTATAATATTGTTTGTGTGTCGAGCGCTCTCGATCAATAATTATAATGTTAATAATAATAATAATGTTATTAATAATAATATTGTATATAATATGGTTGTGTGGTTGTACGTCATTAGTTACATTAAATTATGTTTTGTATAGCGGCAGTACAAATTAATAAAGAGAAATGATTTTAGATATGGTGTCAATATATTCTAACACGTTGAGTGCCGTTACAGTCACGGGCGACTGGCGGTGTGCGTGCTTCCTATAGAGTGTCTGCGTATATACGTGAGCGCGCGACAATACGTCATCGCGACTGAGACTTTGAAAAGAGAGAGAAGATATTGTCTGTCTGCGTCGCGCCTGCGGTGCGACTGGACAGGTGCTCACGTATACTAGCGGTGTTTGTGTGAGAGTATACGTGCGCTGGGCTCTACTATATGCGTCGTTCGAGCGCGTTGCCTATCCTGTTATATGTGTAGGTCGATACTTACTGTATTATACGTGAAGTTACTATTATTTCTGAATTTTGTTATGTTTTAAGTTTGGTGTTAGGGTTAACAACTTCAATGGCCTTTTGAACATTACTAAAAAAAATTTTTTTTTAAGGCGGGGACGTTACACCACGATTTATGGAATCAATTCCTCCTCCAACAATCCAACCCCTTTCAAAACCTCAATGGAGATACGTAAGTCCGGCACATTTAGCTACCAGCGGAATCTATACAGCAGATGACCTGGATCGCCTGAAAAACCACATCATGTTTTCGGTTGAGAAAACCTCCATGTTAAGTAACATTGCCCAGGGAGCAATGGGAGGCACTATACCAGCAGGAACTGTTTCGCTATACAACATGCTTGATGATAAATCTCTCGAGAAAATAGCAGAAAGCACGGGGAAGCGGTTGTGGAAAGGATTCGTCACATTCGGGTCAGCCAGCGCAGGAGTATTCTCAATCATCATGATTATCCAAATCACCAAATTAAGAGTAGACGCGATTATCAGAGGATACACACTACATTCAATCTATGGATGGAGTATGCACATTTTTGGAGCTCTGTGGAGTTCAATCACACACCTGCTAATGTACAAAGGCAATGCCAAAAAGAAGGAGGAGACAACGAAGGAAGAAGCAGAAACCCCGCTGCAAATAACAACACACCAAAGAGAACCAAGTGAAGTGAGTGAAAAAGTGCACGAAACAATGTATAATGCCCCGCGTACCACGAGAAATTACGATGAACTAAATAAGTATCTCGACAGAATCCAATGAGACTCTAATCGTGACTCGTGATAGTCGATAAGAACATAACTCTTAGGGATACTATAAGCGCTACAACCAATAAGTATAATACTAGAAAAATGTTGAATACAAGGTGTGTATTGTAACGTCCCCGCCTCAAAAAAAAATTCTTTTTAGTAATGTTCAAAAGGCCATTGAAGTTGTTAACCCTAACACCAAACTTAAAACATAACAAAATTCAGAAATGATAGTTAACTTCACGTATAATACAGTAAATATCGACCTACACATATAACAGGATAGGCAACGCGCTCGAACGACGCATATAGTAGAGCCCAGCACACGTATACACACATACAAACACCGCTAGTATACGTGAGCACCCGTCCAGTCGCACCGCAGGCGCGACGCAGACAGACAATATCTTCTCTCTTTTTTCAAAGTCTCAGCCGCGATGACGTATTGTCGCGCGCTCACGTATATACGCAGACACTCTATAGGAAGCACGCACACCGCCAGTCGCCCGTGACTGTAACGGCACTCAACGTNATTTAATGTAACTAATGACGTACACAGCCACACAACCATATTATATACAATATTACTATTAATAACATTATAATTATTGATCAAGAGCGCTCGACACACAAACAATATTATAACACACCGCTTTATAGGCGATACGTATAACCACATATATATATTAGTAATAATTATCACCGCTATCCACACAATATTAATTATTATAAGAATACTGAAATTCACCGCACCATAAGTAAGCTCATAATATCGCAAATTATTTAAGAGACAGTAATGAGCGACAAACATATTAAATCATCAACCAAGTCGAAGAATTAATAAATTATCAAGTATTATCTTATCAGACCGGGCATACCTCAGTCTTCACAGAACTCACTGGCCGCCCGGCGTTATCTAAACAAATCTCGAGTTACTCGGGCATTACTTATCTTTGGTATTCAAAACTACGTGGCACCCAATTTCTTTAAATCATATCGAGGCGTGAATCCCCACCCCGATGCCATCTCTGCCTTTGTCGC
>NW_014554515.1:0-2108 GCF_001313825.1 Dinoponera quadriceps | reverse complement strand
AAAACTACATGGCACCCAATTTCTTTGAATCATATCGAGGCGTGAATCCCCACCCCGATGCCATCTCTGCCTTTGTCGCCTAAGGGTATATAAGCCCACGCGCAGCAGAGCTACGGACACTTAAGATTCACGCATTCATTCGAGATCATTCATTCAAGCATTAACTTTTCAGAGTCACAGTACTCTTCGATTTTTTTCATTTATTTGTCACTCAGTATTCTCTCTAGAGCGGCTTGCTCTTTCATACAAGGTTAGTTAGTCTGCTCCCTGGTAATCGAGCAGTTTTATAAACGCTCCCGGCAAACCAGGCAAGTTGAACAACGGCGCAGTGAGTTACAGTTCCAGTTCCGCCGCCTTCATACCGAGTTCCTACTGCGTACGCACGAGCCGGTAATAGCCGTCCGTAACGTAAGTCTTGTTTTTGTACTTTTGAAATATACCCCCTGACGTGTGAAGTGCCTTGTTTTATTTCCCACTGCTGCATCATGACCTCAAGAACAGATAGAGCTCTTATTAATGTACTATAATTATTGAATTTCTGCGAAGAGCCTATCCAGTTGAAATTAAGTAATTACGCCCAAATCGAATGTCAAATAAGTGTATATTTTCCAAATTCAAAATTCTTTATAGATTCTAGATCTCAGACTTTTAAGTCTAATCCCCACAAACTACGACAAACCGTTCCAAGTCAACCAACATTCAATTATCAAATAACGATCGTAACATCTCGGTTTTCACTAATCGACTGTCAATTCTCCTCCCCCCTTCCCCTTTTTCCCCTCTATAAACCTACCAGTACACGGCGGGCGCTCTCAACCTTCCCGGGTTATTGCCGGTGAATGCAGGTAGGCCCAAAACTAAAAGAAAGCAGCGCGTTCTCGATCCCGAAGGCCCGAGGACGTGACATATAATTGGTGGCAGCGGTGGGATAGGTTTCCGCCGTTGGTAGGTCCCCGATACCGCGTTAAATAATTCTTCCTGGACAGTCCGTATATCGTTGTAAATCGTTAATTTTTCAGGCACAACATACTAGTGATATTCGTATTGAAATTACAAAGAATTATATTCCCTTTTGTCACACATAAAATTATGGCACACAATACACGGTCAAGAACATCTTCCAAAGCCCCCTCAGAAACCGCTTCCGATACCGCGTCGGAGTTTGATCGAACCACTGTAACCCCTTATACAACAGAAGAAGCCGAAATTATAACGGAACAAATTATAGCTAAAAAGCGTCTATTACAGAATCAGAGTCAATTCAAACACAACAACTAGAGTTAGACAGACAACGAGAAGAAATTGAAAGAAGTAAAATCACAACAGTCGACATGCAAGAAGTATCGAGTTCCATTCATAGTTTAATGCAATTAGTAACTTCCCTTTAACAAGAAACGAGTTCTTTAAGGCAATAGATGTACAAATTTAAAGGAAATCAAAGCGCCCCCCATTCACGATAGATACCAATACGCAACAAAATGTGCAATCAAACTTATTCACTAGCAACGAGCCTCAGCATACGCTATTTGAAATACCTCGCGCTCTTTCTCCCGTTTCCCATAATGATTACTCTCCCATACGTCTCAAAGACATCGCCGATTCCATTCCCAAGTATGACGGCGAACGAATTTCAGTATTCCAATTCAGTAAAACTTGTGAACACGCGCTCGACCTTATACCTCCGCGACATGAACATTATCTAGTGCAATTGATTTTGAGTAAGTTACACGGGCACGCGTACACTGCGATCGACGGTTCAGAATTTACTAGCGTCAAATCTCTGTTAAGAAGGTTAAAGAAAATTTTTGGTCCTAATAAATCATTAAATCAGTACAGAGGTGAACTTGGCAACGCGTATATGAAGCATAATGAAAGCATTTTTGATTACGTTGCACGAATCGAAGAAATACGAACCGCGATTATAGATCTTCAAACAGAATCGGAAAGTACACTTGATTGGCACACCGCTCAAGAGATAGATCGCGACGTGCTGGACAGTTTTATTAACGGATTACTTTCAGAGTTATTAATACGCGTAAAAATGGAAGGCTTAATACACGGAATTCGCGATTTAGACGAAGCCTTTATGCGCGCAATTCAAGTATCGA
>NW_014554514.1:0-70867 GCF_001313825.1 Dinoponera quadriceps | reverse complement strand
AATATATATATATATATATATATATATATATATATATATTATACTCTTATATATATTATACTCTTATATATATATATATATATATATATATTATGTACATGAAATGATTGACTGCGTTTGCCAGGAAAAGTTTTGTAATTACTTTGCGCTGCTTTGACAACAGCATTGCAACTGTTTTCAGATTTTCTGCTGAACGACATCTGCAATTTGCGTTTTTCCAACAAGTTTATTAAACGATCGTCATATTTTTCCAGCATATTTTTCATATGCCAGATAGCTTATTAACACTTTGCGGTCCGTCGACAGCATGTTGCTGACGTACGTATTTCGACGTTACAGTCCGTGTCGACAGCACTGTGCCGACGCGATCTGACAAAATTGGTCTTATTTATGCCTGTGTAATTTATTTCAAATTCGTGATTTCTTTTTTCGTTGCTCAATTTTGATGTGGAATCCATCAGCCCTCTTCAAGACAATCTCAGCTAGCAGAAGAAAGTCTTGATATGACACATCAGAAGTAATGCGATAATTCCTCAATATTGTCGACAACAAAACTTTTAATTTCAACATAGCGTATTTTCGTCCCAAGCACGACCTACGGAAAAAAAGATCAAAACTTAACAGATTATTAATTAACAGATATGACAGTATATTCAATATTATTCGTGCCACGTTGATAATAAGTCCTAAGATGTTTCGGTATATACACATTCTTCTTTACCTCGGACCGGCGCTGAAGGGAATGTATGCGTAGTTATTTCTCTGCCGCATGTTATCCGGTAGGAAATTATCCGGATTAAAAACTAACGGATTCGGGTAATATTTTTCTGTACGATGTAGCACGAATGGAAATATTACAATAGTAGCATCCTTTGGTAGAACGTAATTACCTGTAACTTTAACATAAAGATGATTTTTTTTATATCTTACCTTTTTAGTCTTAGGAATTTTCGGCAACACGAAAATGAAAAAAAAAATCTGTTCCTTGTTAGCTCAATTTATATAATGCGTGTACTTAAAATATACACCGTTCGACCGGTGACACAATCGAACTTATTCGGGTCTGATTACCTATTCTTATGTCCTTATTAAGCTTCCTAGCGAATAGTGGTACTGTAGGAAAGAGCCTCAACGTTTCTAGTATAACTCTCTCTAGATACTTCATTTCTATTGTATCTTGGAAAGTACACTGTCTGTCACTGTCATGGAATATTGAGTCCAATTCTTCGTGTACACGTGCCTGCGCAATGCAAATTAATATTAATAGTGACATCGTTTTATTATGAGTTCAAATTTTGCAAGTTTTTTGAATAAAATCCACTTGGAAAATGGAATATAACGAAGTAACTAGAATTAGAATGGCTTTTCGCTCTTATGGAATGAATTCTTCTACTTTGTGATATGGAGTGAATATTATCACTCTATGTGTCATGGATTGAAGTTTCATTCCAAAAATGGAGTGACTATCGAATCATTTGAGTTTGAGTGACTTTTCATACTTAATATAATGAAATCTTTCTTCCGCATCTCCTCCCCCCCCCTCTCTCTCTCTCTCTCTCTCTCGTGGAATAAATATTTTCAATTCGTTCCGAACTTAACTTAATCTAATAGCGTATGTTATAAGCAATAAGATGAGCCTTTTTGTAACTATCCCGTGGCCGTTATCTTCTTTTTTATGCCTCCTCTGGCCCAAACCTTTTTCATTTTCACTTCAGATTATATCCAAACAAGAAGTTTAAGTCAACTAAATGAATTTCTCCATGTAAGAATAGTTGATCGCGAATAAAATTACCTGAATTTCCGAAAGATATCCCAGTACGCAGAGCACGAAACTCGAGGTCGTTGCTATGGTGCCGTGACCCTGCAACATTTTCGTTCATTATCTTCTATTTTTCGACAAGACGCGTTAATATGTCAGCGTGCGTGATGCTTTTGCAAAACATGGAATTCGATTTGGTTGACTAGAGAAACTTAGTAAATTTAAAAATGCGTTACTGCTGTGAAAAAGATTTCACACCACGAACAAGGCAGCGTTGACGTTATCCGAAATCTCCTTATCGATCATCTGTCCGTTCTTTTTCATATCTATCAACATCTCCAAGAAAGAGAGTCGCTTCTTCTCGCGCACGTCGTTTTCATCCATATCGTCGATATCATCTCTCGCATAATGCATCTTATAATTGGTCGTGTTCATGCCGTTCTCCGTTTTCTCCATTGAATTTTCCGCCTCGATTTTATGCGTATTTTTTATCTGCTTTTCTTCGATATCCTTCAATTTCTCCTGAATCACTATTTTCGTCGCCGACTGGACGGTATTGAGCAATTCCTGTTGCAGTTTGGCAAGTTTCGAAAATCTGAACAACTGATCAAATCGTAAAGACGCGTCGAACTGTCGTTTGTGCACGATCTCGCTCAGTCTGTGGTATTAAAATACGAAACAATAAAACATTAAATGCATAGTTCCGAAGTGATAACGACAAAAACGCTTACTTCATCACGGCCATTGCATAGTCAAATCCGATATTTTGAACCTTTTCCCTCTTAACTCCCATTGCTGTCTCTATCAACATGTTAATAGTTACCACCGATAAATAATTATGGCAATTAAATTGTTGGCTGATTTTATCACCAAGACGCTTCACCAGATCCAGGCTATTCTCATAAAACAGGGACACATATGTCTTCAATATCTGTATGTGAACTGTGGCTAATATTGTTTTTCTGTGTTGTAGCCACTTGGCGCTGTTATTGAATAGCATGCTGTCTCCGAGCCACGGTTTGAAGAAACTATAGCGATGAAGATCATTTTAGGGATAGAATCGAGATTCATTGCATCACTAGCGCTTTTGAGTGCGAAGAAATGTAAGACTAAATGAGCTCACTTTGATTAATGATCCAACTCAGAACAGAAAATCGCGATGATGTCAAGATGATATCAAAATTACGAGAAAATGACTATGAAACTCATTATTCGATCACGACTCGATCCTTATCTTGACATCTTGATGTTATTGTGACTATCTATCCTGCCTGTGAATTAATTAATTATATTTATTTACCTGTACTCCACGGGTTTGTCGATGTGCTCAGGGCTGTTTAAAATTATCTCTATATCTTGCGGATCTGTTAAGAAGATAACAGCTCGGGTTCCTAAATGTAACGACATTACGGATCCGTATTCAACGAGATATTCAAGGCCTTTGGTTAATATATCTTCGGGGTTAAATTTTAGGGATATTAAGGCATGACCAATAATAGGTACACGTGGTGGATCTGAAAGAAAATAGACAACAGTTTCAGCGCGTTTAATTACAACAAACGATTATGAATCACGCATAAAATGGGACGTATCACGGTGGAGGTTTTTGGAAGTTCTTATTGAGGTCCTATTCGTTAAACTCCTTACGTACGTGGTAACTTCAATGAAAGGCGCACCGCATGCCTAGTCTCAATATAATAATGTAGTACAATCAGCGTGGTGATGATTGTAGCCAATAGAGAATAACCGATGTTCAATAGGTATGGTGTCACCGTTAGTGTCGTATCCATCGTTACGTGCAAGTATTGGTATATTATTGGATATGATGTGCTCTGTTTTCCTCCTTTTTCTCGCACTACCCTCGTGTATTGATCACTGATTGCGACAATAAATAATGGACAATTGAACTATTAAATGTGCAAATTAATTCTGTGTTTGTACCTTAAGTTAATCATAACTCCGTTTTAAATTCAAACATCTTCCTGTCGTTTAGTGGATTTTAAAATAAAGTGTCAATATGTCATACTACTATAGATGCGTTCTTAGATGTTTGTTTAACATCCAAGAGAAATAAGGATAGAATGATCGTTGCGAGCGTTAAGTGGAATGCATCAAATAGCTAGTCGTCCTATGCTGCCTGTAAGAGTGAGCCGTCTCAGAAGGGAAGGACAGATGCTGCCCGACATATGTATTTTGACCGTAGTACGCAGACGCGGCGATCAAATGATATATTAGGTTGGGGAAAAAGAAATCCATTATTTTTACGTGAACTTCAAGACTTTATTTAACATGTTTCGGATTGTCCGATTTGGGTCAAATATGCAACGTTTTGTTTTATAATTTGTTGCCGTTTTAAAAGTAGCTTCATAATGCCTTTCTCATAAAAGTCTTGGTCCCTATTGGCGAAAAACTCTAGTAATCGATTTTCACAATCTTCTCTTGATGCCAATTTTTTTATCACTAAGGAAGTTTTGCAATGCAAGAAAAACATGGTAATCGCTTAGTGCCGGATTATATGGTGGATGCATCAAAACTTCTCAACCAAGCTCCCGGAGTTTCTGGCGAGTCACTATAAGCATGTGTGGCCTGGCGTTGTCCTGATGGAACACAACACCTCTCCTGTTGGCCAATCCTGGCCGTTTCTGGTCAATCGCTAGCTTCAAACGGTCCAGTTGTTGACAGTAGAGATCCGAATTTATTGTTTGGCCATGTGGAAGCAACTCATAATAAATGATTCCTTTCCAGTCCCACCAAATGCACAGCAGAACCTTCCTGGCCGTTAGTCCTGGTTTGGCCACCGTTTGAGCTGCTTCACCGCGCTTTGACCACGATCGTTTTCGCACAATGTTGTCATATGTGACCCATTTCTCATCCCTAGTCACCATCCGTTTAAGAAATGAGTCGATTTCATTCCGTTTGGCCAAGGCTTCGCAGATGGATCCATCATGTTTCTTTGTGTTAATTGGTGTGGCACCCAACATCGAGCTTCTTTTTGAATCCAGCTTTGTGCAAATGGTTTAAAACTGTTTTATGGTCGATCTTTAGCTCCTGGGCGATGCTACGACTGCTAACATGACGGTCAACTTCGATTATCTCTGTGATTTTATCGACATTTTTGACGATGGGCCTACCTGTGCGAAGTGCATCTTTAACATCAAAAATACCTGAACGGAATCGACGAAACCAAAATTGCACGTAATTGGCTGTTACAGTATCGGCACCATAAACACCATTCACAATTACAGCCGCCTGGCTTGCATTTTCGTCTTTATCAAAGAAAAACTGTAAAATGTACTGAATTTTCTCTTTGTTGACTTCCATTTTTAACACCCTGTAACTCACAACTGAAAGGACCAAACAAAAAACAACAAAAGAATTTTTTTAGTGCGAAATGTCACCTTTCCAACGAGCATAAATCTGAAATTGTTTGATCGATACTTTACGAGATATCGATCACTACAATCATCTACCGAAAAAATAATGGATTTCTTTTTCCCCAACCTAATATATATATATATATATATATATATTCAAATATATTTTATTTTTCTAGTGGCGGAGACGTCAATCCGACACATGCACATTACTTTTATAATATACACAGAAAGAGAGGAAAATATATTCCCGCATCGTTGTTGCGAAACAGGACTTCTTTCTCACTTCGGCTATATGTAAGTGTTACATATATCATACATTACGCAATATAGTAGTATTACATATATGCATATCATATATTGTATTCATTCTATTTTGTGGTTAAAAAAAAATGTTGTCGAGGCTACAAATATGATTTACTCAGCTTTGATGGAAGGTTTACAGCGCGTGCATTACAAACGTATAAAATTTTTAAAAAGTAGTATCAACACTTTTAAAGTGATGGTTTCTGTCTTACCGATGGAGAACGTTCTGTCGCGTCGAAAAAATGTGAAAACGTGGAGTTTGAGCAATTGTTGAATGGAAATCCCGCTCAAGCTCAAGATGAGCTTAGATTTCAACTAGGAGTAACCTTATAATCAATTTTCGTTCGCTTACATAAGTGGGGAAAAATTCAAAAACCAGGCCGATAGATTCCACACGAGCTCAGCAAGCAGAGAATGTTCAACACGGCGATGTCTTTGTTAACAAGATATAAAATGAAAGATTTTTTTTACAAAATTATTACTGGCGATGAAAAATGGGTTTTGTACGACAACCTTAAAAGAAGGAAATCATGGATTGACCTTAGTTAACCATTGACATCGACCACGAAATCTAATATTCGAGCAAAAGAAGTTTCATTGTCTATTTGGTGGGATATAAATGGTGTGATATATTATGATATATTATGAGTTGCTGCAAATTAGTTAAACAATTAATGCTGAATATTACTAACAAAAGTTCATTCGTTTGTGAGAAAGAGAAGAAAAGACCGTTAACTGGCCATGGAATATGACCAATTATTTTGTAGAACGATAACGCTTGGCTGCACGTGCAGTTAAATTACTTTACGCACCTAATAATTACAAAAATTACATCGTAAGTATTGCGATAACACTATCTTTTGTTGAGATTTTAAAAAATAAAATAACTATGAAAAGCCGTAATATTCCGTAATATTAACGTAATAAAAATTATGAGAAAAGAAATTATAAGAAAATTATGAGAATAATTTAGAAAAATGAAGTTTTATGTTACACTCATTTTCGGCTATTTATTGATTGTTGAAGTTAAAAGAAAGCGTACGGATATTTTCACACAATTTTTACAAGTGTACTGAATCGATCCACTCTGTGCGTATATTCTTTTATTTCTATATATATTGTAATTTTTTTTTGACATATGATTTCTCGTTGTGACGTCATCAAAGAGGGACAACCATAGTGAGCGACAACCCAAAAGCTTAACATGTCTAGATGTTCTTATAAATTATTCTGGCATTATTAAAAAAACTAGTTCAATTCAGTGTTATTCGTGTTATTCAGAAGTGAGTGTATAATTATGAGATTTTACGGCGTACGAATGTAAAACATGTTAAATCAGTCGTTAATATTAGACGCAATATTTAAAAATTATCGGAAAAATAAAAATGTTTAAGCAATATACACTGAAGCTATTTCTTGGATTTCAAAATCTCGCTAGATCTGTCACGTCAAACCGATCCTCTTCTCTACTTTACTTATTCATTATTTATAAATAGAGCAGAAGGTCCCTTTACGGCCCTTATATTGTAAGATATTATAGTTTATCTTAATATTTCCTGCGACCTGCGACCGAGTGTACGTTAGATAAAACAAATTTTGCGAAAAAAAACGTGTCGTGCTATGCGTGATGAGCGCACAACAAAGATCCATACTCGGAATTTATTTTTATATATCAATAAAAGTAACTTAAATGTGGCTTCTCAGCCAGTCAGGTGGTTCCTAAACTACTTTTAGAGGCACTTTTATCGATAAAAGTGAGTACAGAATACGGGCTAAAAGAACCGATAATTCCATGTTTGTGATATTCGCGCGGTATCAGCAAGGTCGCAATTTAGCTTGCATTAACGTTAAAAATACGCAATAGATGCTCTAATCGACTAAAAGAAAAAAATTTACATTGGTTACGATATTTCATATGACATATGAAGTTGATGGTGTGAGGTTTACGCCTTGCAATAATCGCGCTATATACGCTGAGAAAAAAATGTCTTCAAATTTAATAAATTCTATTGCATCCAAACAAATTTTGTCATTGACATGCTCCAAAGAAACTAGTGTTTCGATCAATAAGTACAACTATTAGACTTTTTAACGAATATGTATCATTACCTAAAATAAAAAATTTGTTTGAAGTAAAAGATAATTTTCTTATAAAGGAATTATTTGTTTTGTTTTACATATTTATTATAACCAAATAATATTTTATTTGGTTAAGAAATATTATTTGAAATAATAGCGTTCTTTCTGCTAAATAATAGAATTTTCTTGAATGAGACAATAAAATTTTTACTCAAACAAATAATATTTCATATAAGTATATGTTGTTTCTATAGAACAAATTTTAGTCAAATAAATAGAAATACTAAATCTAAAGAAACCCTTTTCTCTGTATAGGCTTAGACGCCTGGACTTTTAATCCTTAGAAAGCCGACATTAAAAAGTTCTAGGTTTATGTCCACGTTTCTTGCCAAGGTTCCTAATCTCTCGTTGCAATTATCCTTATCTGATGACGTCAGAAGCGAGAAAACACATGCCAAGAATTCTTGCGTTATACGTTCAAATAAAAAAGTATTCTCACAAAACGATACTTGTGATAGATTCAACCTATCTGTAAAATTGTTCGAACATTTTTCTTTTCTTCGAACAAACAATAAATAGTCACGAAATTAACTTGACAGGGAACCTTCTTTTCTAACTTCTTTTCCCATGATGTTGTCAATGTTAAGTTTACGACTGTTTATTGATTGTTCGAGTAAAAGAAAAGTGTTCGGACAATTTCACAAGTATGCTGAATCGATCACAAATGTCACTTTGTGAGTATCTTTTTATTTGAACATATAACGCAAAAATTCTCGACATGCGTTTTCTCGCTCTTGACGTCATCCAACGAAGGCAGCAGTTGCAGCGAAAGACCAGAAGTCTTAAGTCTGTGAAATTCGAAGCTATGAAATTTCGTTGCCCGTCCGATTCCGATCGCTTGGAACTCCTTCAGTATTCCAATGCGAAAGGACGATATGCTAAACGTTAAATACTGAGGAAACTGGTCTCAACAAAAAACGGCTTAATTCGGTTCTAAGTTTGTGGCTGTATAATAGAAAAAGGCAATCTTACCGTACTATGCCTCCTTGTGGATTTGTTTTCCTTGTAAGTCAGCGTCTCCTAAAGTACGGAAATGAATCGGGACACGTTTTATACAGATTAGTCGCAGTCAAGACTAATAAGAACGTGTGCAGAAACGTCTCGCTCTGTTCGTATTTTTTCGTTTCTTCTTCTATCGTTATCGTAGTAGACGTAAAAGGAATCAAGGTGCACTTTACTGCAAACGTACAACGATACAAGTTTAATAAAAGCTTTCGAATATTACTCTTTCCTTACACCGATTCTTATTACGATTTACTACAACGATTTCTTATAACGTTTTCTTATAACGATTTTTTATGCGTCCGTTCACAACGTGTATCGAGGAGTGTCGTGTTTTCTCTTCCTTTCCCTTCTCCTGCTCGCTGCGGTCTGCGTCGGACTTTTGATCCGCGCGCTTCACAATGTGACCAACTGTACGACTTTACAATGAAAGAAGGATTTGGTAATATATAACAAAAGTTAGTAACTGTTACTAAATAATTTGGTGAAATATTGCAGGCCAAACGTTCGGCAACAGTTACGAAATAATTTTATTAGATGAGATAAATATATAATTTTAAGAATCAAGATTTAGTTGCTTCAACTATACATTTAGATTATTAAACTGAACTCTGGTAATTATCTCAGAATGTCGAATAATAAGGCTACCGTGGTGAAGTACCGATGTGAGTGAGTTTTTATTGTTGATCGCAGTAACGGATTGCTGGAAAACCTGATAAGCGTACTGGGATAGCAGAATTATAACGAGTTGGAAAAGTTGCGCGAAAGATTTGTTAGCGAAGAGTCAACGTGGCCGATGTACAGAGTGTTGCATCAACATATGATCCATTATGACGGGTTGTCCGCCTAAAGGTGCGCGTGTCCAGATGGTAATTTCGGATTTGTCGATATAATCACTCGCATATTTTTCCAACGAAGTTGTAGCGTTCCTGATTATCATAGTTTCAACGGATACGCATCATGAATTGGGTAGGCAACCCGTTGTAATGGATCCGTTGATGCAACCTCTGTACATGAGACAATTACGCCGTAACGAAAACTGTACGCGTAATTAAACAAGAAGACTGTAATATATGTTTTACGTGATTGCTCCTAAATTTTTAAAAATATCTATATATGTTTCCTTTTTAATTCAAAAGACGTTCCCAAACATTAATTCTATCTTTTACAATGACTTTTCTCATCAATTTATCACTATTGTTAATCAATGTGAGAACCAAATTATGTTATTAGTATAATTAATAAACTGTTTTATTGAAAAAGAATTTCAATGGAAAGAAGAAAATATTTTAGATTTTTATAATGAATATGAAATTCTTGAAGCAGAAATAGTTGATTATCAGAAAAAGATGAAAATTAAATATATCTTCCGGAAGAAGTTGTTTGTACCGTTGAGGCAACAATATCGAATGACTATAGAAGACAAGCTATGGAGTATTGGAGGAGCGGTAAAACAAGACCAAGATCACTTGAAGGAGTCAAGTAAAAATTCAAGGAAGTTACGTCGATACCACAGCTACGATGATGGGAGAACTACATCAATGGAGGTGGTAATAGATATGAAAAATTAAAACGCATTTCTGAATATACATTAAATCGTTTCAACGAAGCGCTTGAAAAAGGTATAATTATTCACATTAATATAGCTCGATAGGCTTCTCGAGCGCAAGAAGAGGAAAATGCACCAGGATTCAAAGTTTCCATCAATCCCGAGTCAAAATATTCAAACTATATGTTATTATATCTCGAAAGATGACAAAATTTGTTACGAAAAAATCTTGACATCTTTATTATAGAAAGCAGATTTAGAAAATAAGTGCGATATATTTACTACAAACGTAAAATATTACTCGATATGATGTAGAAAATATTTATAATTCGGATCAAAGTGGATTTCAATTAGAATTTCATTTCCGGTCGTACATTATCACGTAAAGATGAGAAAAATAGAATTTGTAATACAATCTATTATTTATATATATATATATATATATATATGATTTAGCTTATCAAGAGATAGAAATTATCGAGTGTCAGTTGGCCATGGAGTGGAAAGCCGCGAAAAGAATCAAGCTATTGATTAGTTAATTATTAATATTACTAATTTATCAAGACATAATATGTATTTATTTTTTTATTTCTATAATTTAGAAAATATAATAATGTACAATCATATATAATTTCGGGTTGCCTCTCACCTTGAAGAACTGAAATGTTCACGAAACCGTTGGAAAGCTATAAAGGATGCGGCGCTAACCCGAAAGCCAAATTAGATATATACTTGTATATAATTATAATACGAATAAATTACTCTTTTATTTATGTACGTATGTATGTAATAAGACGCACTGCACGATGTCTTATTTTAATGTAAAAAGATCTTTTATGGACGTTCCTACGTATGTAAAGAATCCAGCGATCATCCTAAATGGCGATGCTGCTTGTTCTCCAACATTCGATGTGATTGACCTCAAACTTGTTCTATGGTCCTCCATTGACTCTAAAGTCTAGACGAAAAAAAATAACGTCACAAATTGCAATAAACTTATTTATACCGAATTAATTTTCTTTCAATTTTGTTTACCTTGTTAGAATAACCGCTTGGTTTTTCTAAATGTTTATATGCAAGTACGCTTTGTTTGTGCCTTTTTTTACATAATTTTGGTTTTATGCTTTCTGTCTGAATTTCAAAATCGTCGGTGCTGACATCTTCACTTCGTTTAAATTTCTTGGTTTTGCTACAAAAAGGTAAACACATATTTTCTTGTTGAATATCATCTTCATCCGTCTTGTTATCCTTTTTAAAATAAATAATATTAGAGGAATCCAAAGGAACCTGTAGAATATAGAGATTAATTTACATCATGTCCACACAAATATACAACATATTTTATGCGAAGTACGCAAAAAACATAGAGCAATACGCTTGAGAAATAATAATTGTTACTTGTTTATCTTCCGTAGATCTTTTCCTTTTAGTAGATTTTTTTGGTATATCGTCCGATGGAAATTCATTGACATTATTATGTCTGAGTGGCTTTCTCGAGCTACTTTCCTTTCTCAAAGTCTGCCTACATTCAGTATACTAAAAATGATATAGCGTGCTAATACATTTTGTATACACTAGCTTTAAGAGAACCACATTTTTTATAGTAGAGATACCTTTTTGATAGCACCTTGTATAGACTGTATCCATTCGTTGCTGTCACCCTGTTCCGAGTATAGCAGGAATGTTTCGTGTAAACATGTTATACGGAACAATTTCTTGCTTAGAACGCAAGTTAAACTGCACTTGTTTAGCGGTAAAACGCAAGACACGCTCAATGAAGTTTCCGGCTCGCCTTTACAATACAACAATGTGTCATTTAAAAGGACGAAGTACCGCTTATAAGCGGTATTGCCTCGTCTCGAGACGCGCATTAATGGTCCTTGTTTGATTAATATTCTACCAGGTTTAACTAGATTAATCGAGGTAATAATGCACCTTTGGAGATTCAACAATTTTTGCGTCTCTTCATTCTGTGCGACTAAACTGTTTATATGCCTTGCGGACTTTTCAATTTCGACCAAACATGCTGCAATAAAAATCAAGTTAAGATAAAGATCACGTTGCAAAAATGCGTATGTTAATACAAATTATATCATACACACATACAAAGTTTATATGGTATATATTAAAGTTTGATTCATGTAATTACCCTGCAGAGGTCTATATTCTTTGTGATTGTAAGGAGTATGTTGTAACACTTCCTTAACAAGTAATTGATACCGTGGTACCCTCTGAACCGGTGTAATTAACAACGAGGGTAATTTTCTACCTACTTCTGGCCTTGTTTCTTGATCACATACAAACTTTTTGAAGGCAGGATCGCTCTCTTGACTTATCTGAAAACAATATATCAATAATTCTTAAGTGTTAATTTTGAAAAAAAAAAAACATTCAATATTCCATTTAAAGATCAATAAATTCTCGTGATATTCAATAATTACCTGTAGCAGATTTAGCACTTGTGTGTAATCGTAAGCATAAACTGAATACAGCTTAAAGAATGGTGCGAGCTTGTGAAATACTTCGGCTATATTGTCAGGATTATGTTTTAATCCTGTTACTAATTCTCCGCTTACATTATACAACGTTTTTATGTTGTCCAATAGAGTGATAAACAGCGGATGATTTAGTAAATTTTTTTCGAGAATAGGCTGCAAGAAAAACTGAAGAAACACATACATACACACGCATTAATGATAAAACTGTAAATAACTTATAAATAAAATTACATTGAAAGTTACCTCTACCAAGATTTCCAATTGTCGTAAATAGGTGACCTCTGTAGTTAATATTTCTTGAATGGCTTGTGATTTTAGTGCCTTCTCCTTTACTTCTGCGCACCTTTCATTATCCTCGTTCAAAGCATGTAAAACTAAAAATGTTATAATGCAAGACAATACCCAGGCAACACAGATCTCTGAGGAACATTCTGAGGATGTCCTAAGGACACCCATAGGATGTCTACAGAACATCCGTGGGATATCGTATGCTGTTTGGATAGTACTATACTGAGAAATCTTTAAAAGAGATGTACCTTTCATACGGCTTCGCGTACTCAACATGTTTCTTTCATTTATAATTTTTCTTAATTCTGAACTGAGACTGGCTTGCGGCGACAATGGTGAATACATATTGGTAATATACATTAACACCAATTTTGAAAAATATTTTCACGTATCTGGAAAATAAATGGATAAATTCAGTATCTTAAGAGAAAAAGCTTGATTTTATTCTGTAAAAAATATGATAACATCGATAATATATAGGTGATACCTCGATGATGTTTTCTCAAGAACGCTTCTCCACGAATGCTGCTCGCTGTGTTGCTGCTGTAGCGCTAACGAGAATTTAAATAGCTTAGCAGCTACAAACACCTGTTAATGGATAATTCACACTACTTCCTGTGCGTGAAAATGCGTGACGTTCGGACGCCCAATAGGAGAACTTGATTTGGTTAGGAACTTTGGCTTTCATTTCCGGTAAGCGGGTTCCCTCATTGGACAGCGAATGTCGAACGTCACAGGCGACGTGTGAATTCTCCGTAAGTTTCGCCAAATCTTCACTTCGCGAACTGGTTGGTATACCTGCTCGTATATGGTAGTCGGATCAGTGAACGCAATTTATGCTACATCAAAACATACGACGATGAAGTGACGGTTTCATGAGTATCATATTTATAAAGGGAGCACGCGATTTTTTCACGACAGCTTGAATAACATTATTAACGGAAGTCGGAACGGTATCGCTGGAATTGTTGCGTTGGTATTTCTATCGCGATCTCGTCACGAGGTATGACGTGCCAGATTTATTCCTGAAAACATTACCAAAAACATATCTTTATATCGCCGTTGCGTGTGCGTCGTTCGTATTTATTGTGCGTTGCAAAAAGGAATAATGCGATTGATGTTTAATTGGGACCGCCGATGAGTGAGTTGTCTCCTTTTTTCGACTGGAAAATTACGTAACTAAAGAATGTACATCATCACTGTTTTGCGTACAAGTTTTTATACGCGACACTTTGTGCTGATCGGACGTATAGATATAGAAGAAAAAAATTCGCACAGTTAAATTCCCAAAGTGACATCTCTGTTGGTTTCCTTTCTACCTCGTTTTCCGGAAAGTTTAAACGTCGATGCGGAGCTGATAGGTTATGAACTGTGTACTATTCAGATCGCAAGACTATTGTGTTAGTAGACAAATTTCGATTCGAAAGTACTTTCTGCTAAAATCTGTAGAGATTGTGTCGTAAAGTTTGAGATCTGCGAAGACAGAGCATGCTGTTTGTACGTTTTCACGTTTTATTATAACCCATAAATGAATTTGTGAAGGTCTAATTCGATGAGTTGGTGCTAACGAGCCATTTTTAATTGTTTCAGGATGTTTGTTTCAACAATTATAAGTGACAAATGACAAATATATGAATATTTGCAACAACATATGGTACATGACAAGAGTATAAATAATCACTAAACAGAGCCTTCAGATAATTTTTCTATTCCTATCAAATATATATATATGTATATATATACATATATATGTATATGTATATATATATGTATATATATATATATATTTCACTGGTGAATATTATTATTTTGCGGAGGCAATTTATGTAATATTTCAAAATGCCACAAGGAGATGGTGCTGCAGTTGCAGTACCTAACAATCAAAACGGTGCTGTGGCACATATTCACAGTCTGGCTGGTGTAATAGGACCAGTTTTAAATAACAATAACATGAATATAGCTAGAAATAACAATAATCAAAACCCACTGATTAATGTGCGGGATAGATTATTTCATGCGTTATTTATCAAAGTGGCGTTAGTCTACGCACGAACATTTCCAAGGCCTGTCAGAAGATTTATAGAATTTATCGTCCTTTTGAAGGTATGTGCAAATGTGAATATGTGTAAAGATTTACATGCTTCTTTTATATATATTTTGAAATGCATCTAACAAGTAATAAGAAAATCTACTAAGAATTTCTTCAAAATGAAATCTTTCCTTGATATCAGCAGTATTTTGAAATATATTAAAGAAAATATGTCAAACTTTATATTCTTGATTGCTTAAAATACCCATATTAATCATTAATATTTTGCATAAAAATAAGATAAAAAATAAGAAACTAGCAAATATTGATATAATATTCTACATAATTTCTTTTCACAGGCTATAGTGGCATTTTTTGTATTGGCTTATATCCATATAGTATTTTCACGAGCACCAACTAATTGTTTAGAGCATATAAGAGATGAGTGGCCACGAGATGGTATATTGAGAGTCGAAATTCTTAGGAATGGTGGTGATGATTACAGTATAGAAAAAAGTTATGCCAAAGAGGAAAAATTGAGGCAAGAGAAAGTTGACGATTTAACCGGCACTTTGGGAATATTAACCAGAGATGGGTAAGTTGTACGTATATATAATTTAATAATACAAGTATCAATAAGGTTTTTATAAGAATATGTAAGTATATGCTTTTGAACCCATAATTAATTTATATTTGTCTGTTATAACAGGTTTATAAACATTGAACCTTCGGCTGTTGACGAGGAACAGGATGCTGTAAATGTCTCTGATGAAGAGAATCGTGGCAATGTAACATTACCTGAGCAAGATATGATTATAAGTAGTCCCACAGTTCCTGGAGAGGTAGAAAATCCTAATCTAAGTACAACGAATACAACGATGAACCCACCGTTATCCACTGTACTTTGGAATGGTTTAAACATAGCTAAGAAAACAGTATGTTTATCTCTTGGTCTGAAGATATTGATTATTTAATGAAATAATGTAATATATACTTTGGAATAATATTGTTTGTTTTAAATATTTCATGGAGATTGTAATATTTTATCGTTTTATAAATTAAGGAATAATTTATATACATTTTGTCTCACTCTTACTAGTTATATTCTTCAGTTAGAATCTTAGATATTTAAATTAATAACGAAGTAATATATTTTAGCCACCTGATGAAGAGTTATCTTTTGCAAAAACTGAGGGTAATTCCACGGAAGCACCTGATGTGAATCGCTCAAGTGAAGATAATGTTATACAGTCGTTAAAAGATCGTGCATCAGATGCTGATAAAACGGCTAGAGCAGGTAAATGTCTCCAGCAAAGTATATTATGTATACTTTGAAATGGTTTAAACGTAGCCAAGGAAACAGTACGTGTATCCCCTGATTTGATGATATATATTTGTTTTTTAATTAAATATTTTTTAAATACATTTTTTAAATAAAATAATATAATATTTCGTGGAATAATATTGTTTTCCTCAAATATCTCGTGGAAATATTGATAATATTTACTCTTAGTAGTTCGTAATTAAGAAACAGTTTACAAAAAAATACGTAGTCATTCTTTGAAATATTTAAATTAATCTACGAAAAATGTACAAAAATACATGATCGCGAATTTTATTTGTGAGAATTAGAGTATGATTAATTGTATTTACTTAAAACAGAAAAAATATTCATCATATTTTTATTTTTCATGATTTATATATTAATTATATATTTTCAGAAGATGGATACATCGTGGAATATTCGTTGGAATACGGTTTCTTGCGATTATCGCCGGCAGCTCGACAAAGATTGAACATCCCAGTTAAGATCGTTACTTTGGATCCATTAAACGACAAATGTTTCGGCGATGCTTTTTCAAGATTGATCCTAGATGAATTTCTGGGCTATGACGATTTGTTAATGGCAAGCATCAAAACGTTAGCGGAACACGAAGATAACAAAGGTTTCCTACGGTGAGTGACCTTTCTTTTAAATATAAAGCAACGTTCATCAGTAGAACCGTTTTAAAAGATATTAATCTTGCAACTATTATAGTAGTAATACAACGGTTATAATCGCCTAGTCCAAAACAGTAACTACGACGACAACGTTTAATCTTGTTTAGTAATTATAACTTTAACTGTAATTATAATTTCTTTAGACTTGTATTTGTTTACACGAATCGGTGTTAATTAATCTCTAATGGTAAAGATTACTTTACCATAGAATTCATTCTTATAAAATCATATAGCTATACATTATAAGATAAATAAAAACAAATATGGCTGTTTGAATATTTCTAGATTAGCTGTGTAACTATCAAAATGATTTTATCGTTTATATGGTTCTTTAAATCCGGATTTATAAATCTACATCTCTTCGAAAATAGATGTAGACTGTAACCACAACTGATGTAATTTTGGTGTAAAGTACCGTTTACGCGACATTTTCATTAGGGATTCTAATTACAGTTGTTACTAAAGCGGATTAGCGTTGCTGTATAAACGTAATGAATCTTTGGATACTGAAAGTTGTAATGTTCGGCTAAGAAATAATTGTAGTTTTGCGCATCATATGGTCGTTTTTTGGCCAGATATTGTGGTAGAGAATAAATTAACAATCGACAGACATTGGAAAGATTAACGTATTAAATTCTTCAATTTCTCTCTTGTAGAAATGTAGTAACCGGAGAACACTACCGATTCGTCAGCATGTGGATGGCGCGAACCTCGTATCTCGCTGCATTCTTCGTCATGCTCGTATTTGTAAGTACTTTACGAATGTCCCGTCTCATTTATTTTAATTTATACAGTTAAAATGTGTGCTCAATCGTTTATGATATAATAAAATTTTAATTATAAACGAATGAAAATTTTAATTATAAACGAATGAACACACAATTATATTAGTTATATTAGTTATGATATTAATATAATTATATTAATATTATAATTAATTTAATTATGTTCATGATATTTATAATAATATAATTGTTTTAGTATATTAATATAACATTATATAGTATATATTAATTTGCGACAACAAACGTGATTTATGTGTGATAAGTCCCACGTTTTTTGAAAGAAATTTATGAATCAAATATGTTAGGATAACAACAAGAAAAACTTAAGGTTTCACAGGATTTATTCATATATTCGTGAGACATCGTGAAAGTGCAAAAATTATTGCACTCGCCGATGAATTTTTATCTGTTTGAGTGGTCGTTGACTTTTAGTCTTAGAAAATTTAAGAAGCCCACTATAGAACCTTGCAAATAATAATAATAATTTTTTTGCGTATAAAAATAAAAAAAAGAAAAAGTAAAACCAGCGGCACACGATGTTTGTTTTCGCGTTGGATTGTTTGCTGGATGGAATTACTGCGTTTTGATTGGTGTATCGTTATCCATTTTCGCAAATACACTAACCAGAACGCAATATTTCCATTTAGCAGGCAATCCAGCATGAGAACAAGCACTGTGTATCGCTGATTGAATGATGATACAAGGCATATCTTATCATTCCAGCGATTAATCTCACATCGTTTTTTCCTCGAACTATTTTCACGATTGAAATGAGATAAATTTTCATTTTATATTTCCAAAATTATATATAATACGCGCTCTGAAATTTTCATCTTACAACCGAACGACTCAATATTAAATTAATCATTGCATTGAATGCAACCTATAACACAGAAGATTAATCGAGCGGTAATTCGATGGATTAAAAGTTACCTATTAACTCTGAAAAAGTATCAAAATGTCATCGAAGTGAAACATCTTTCTCCGTGAACTTTTGAATAATTCGCTTTGGCGAGGATTTGTACCTGCTTGATGTAGTACGTTTAAGAGGATTTTTTATTACATAGATAACATGTTGTTGATGCAATCGTCGATGATACTTCGTGAAGCGTCACTCTCGCTCCCTACTCTGCTTCTGCGTGATGATGCAAAGATTCGCATTGGTGGATCATATCGTGAATTACGTCACATTTCTGAATTGATATCTCTAGTCGCGACTGACAGTCTTCAGTCTGTGACCGAAGTCATTCGTTCTCGGACTTGTTTGAGATTACGTCAGACTGGTCACAATGGAGTTGTTATCGTTGTTATTCTCGTCGCCTTTTAAGCTATTACTGACCACCTTGCTAATAATATGCGTGCTGAAAGTTATAGTTTCTCTTCATAATCAACACACTTATTGGAAAAAAAGAGGTGTCCCTTTTATGCGATCGACTACAAGTTTGCGGATGTTTTGGACAATGTTTCGTCGGAGAATAAGCTTTTCCGACTATTCGGAATTCATCTATAATTATGAGCCGGACGCTAAGTATCTCGGAATGATGGACACGGCCACACCTCTCGTCCTTTTGCGTGATCCCGAAGTGATCAGAGACGTCACAGTGAAAGAATTTGAACATTTCCCGGACCATCGTACTTTGACAAGTACGGACATAGACACCTTATTTAGTAAGAACGTCTTTTTTTTACGCGGGAACCAATGGAAAGAAATGAGGAACACGTTGAGCCCCACTTTCACTGCCAGTAAGATGAAAGTTATGTTCGAGCTGGTGTCAAAGTGTTCCCACGAATTCACCGAATACTTGGCGGAACATCCGGAACTGTGCTCCTCTATCGATACAAAAGACGCCTTCAGGCGGTACTCTACTGATGTGATCGCTACGTCGGCCTTCGGTATAACCGTCAACTCCATGAAGGATCGGGACAACGAATTCTTCCTGAGAGGAATTGAGATAACTAAGAGCCTTCTATCACTTAGCATGCTGAAGTTCTTAATATTACGCACGAGCCCGCGATTATCGAAGGCGCTAGGTTTGTATATTTTCTCACCGGATTCGACGAAATTCTTCAGGAGAATCGTTGCGGAGAATATTAAAATCCGAGAAGAACAAGGTATCGTCCGGCCGGATATGATTCACTTACTGATGCAAGCTCGGGACAAGGAAGGTCCCAATGCGCGTGAGGTGACATTGGACGACATCGTCGGACAAGCCTTTGGCTTTTTCCTGGCTGGCTTTGACACAACCGCGACGTTTATGTGCTTCGTCGCCCATGAACTCGCGGTTAACCGAGACATTCAGGATCGCCTGTTTGAGGAAGTGGAGCGGCATTTTGCCGAGGGAAACGGCGAAATCTCATATGAAGCAGTGTCGAAGATGACTTACATGGATATGGTGATGTCGGAGACTCTCCGGAAGTATCCGCCGGTAATCTTCCTCGACAGGCTTTGTACGAAGAGATGCGAACTACCTCCGGCGAAGCCAGGTTGCAAAAGCTTGATCGTCGAGCCCAACAACATGATATGGGTGCCTGTTTACGCGTTGCACCATGATCCGAAGTATTTCCCAAACCCGTCCAAATTTGACCCCGAGAGGTTCAGCGACGAGAACAAGGACAACTTCTTGCCGTACACTTACGTGCCCTTCGGCGTTGGTCCCAGGAAATGCATCGGCAATCGTTTTGCTCTCATGGAGACGAAACTCTTGATAGCTCATCTCCTACATAAATTTATCTTCAAAGTCACAGAGAAGACTGTTGAACCTGTCGTGTTTGATAAAAGTCAGTTCTCTTTGCAAGCCGACGGTGGATTCTGGATCGCATTGGAGAAGAGGGAAAAGTAAAACGAAACGATTTTCATAACCTGTGTTTATCGACATTGAAGATTATCGAAATGTCAAAATAGAACCTTACTGTTATTAACTGTTTCGCTCTGTATACAAGAAAATATTGTTATTATTACGTTCGAGATGGCTTTATTTAATGTTTGATGTAAAAAATTAAAACCGAATTTGCCAAATATTATAGTTGCAGTTACCAGATTATTACGCGCGTAAAAATATTTTTATACACAGAAAATTGCTAAACTATAATAGAAACGTGCGACCTTCGTTTCGGTAATATTGCTCCATTATATGTATTATTTGCGTAATATGAGTAATAATGTGATAACAGTGCAGAGCACAATATTTGTCCTGAACGGTGCAAAATTCGTTTTTGCCAAGCCACACTTATGATGAGGATTTTTCACGTCAGTGATCGCCGTTCGTTAAACATCTCGTTATCTGGAATTTCTTTATTGTAATAAGCTTGAGCGTAAGCGTAGCAAAATAACGAATAGAATAATTTATAGATATTTTGAACTACTGTAAAAATAATAATTTGAGATTAGAACTTGTATGTTTTATTGGTTAAAATGAAGATATTTAATTCTCTTCTTTAATCATTTAGATTAAGTGGAGATTACAGAAAGTAAGTACTTGAAAGTAAGTTCATGGTTATGAAAGCAAACATATATATATATCATTTTTCTCCCTGATGTACACTTCTCACTTATATAAAAAAAAGAATACAAACAAAGGTTTTTATGAAAATTATTCATTCAGGTAAAACTTGATAAGAATAGAGGTCTCAAATGCAATTGTCGGAGTTTCCTGAAATTGTAAATTGGTTGAGTTAGTAATATACAATGTAGTTGCAAAAATTATCTGAATATATTAATATAATGCCGTAAAACTGAAAAGAATGTCCATTTCCCTCACATGACAAAATGTCCCTGAATTATCGTAGTATCTGTTGACTATCTACATCGTTATCTGAAATTAATTTGTTATTTATCATGATATTTCCAAGAAATATCCTGATTTTTATATCAAGACTGTTTTATATCCTGAGGAAGATATGGTTTTAGTTGCACTGTCACGACAACAATCATAATGAAATGATAAAGAAGCAATATTTTTATTTATATTTTATGAATATTCCGTTCCATTAATTTTTATATATAAATTTGAAACATATTCTTATTCGTATATAACATAACAAAATTTTAATTACATTTGATCAAGGAAGAGAAAAAAAATTAAAGCAAACCTAAAAGAAAAGGAAGTAAAATTAAGTGAAAACACAATTTGTATTTTCACGCCCTGGTGATCAAAATCTCATCGTTACTTTTTCTTTGAGTCATTTTCATACTCAAAACAAAATATAATCTTATCTTCTTTTACATTTCCCTAAGTATAAAATTTGCATTCTAAAATTTTCGTCTTCTAACTGAATAATTTAATGTTGAATTAATTATTACTATTACACGCGAGCGCAAGCCATAAGGTAAAAGATTGATCGAACCGCAATTCAATGGGTTAAGAATGATTATCCTTGAGAAAACATTAAAATATTGTCAAAATGAAATATTTTGAAAAATTTTGATCAATTGGTGAGGCTTGGTGAGGCATTAAGTCACTTGAAACAACACTTTTAAGAGGATTGTTTACTACACAGATAACACATGTTAATAATGCTATAACTCGTTATAATCCGAGAGGCGTTCCTCTCGTCCCCACCTTTGCTCGCGCATGATAAAATTTGTGTTGGTGCATGTACATGTCTATATTTATAACATGCTGCGCCGCGAGCGACGAAGTCATTCGTTCTCGTACGTGCCGGTCACGATGGAGTCGTCATCGTCGTCGTTACTCTCGTCACCGTTTGCGCTGTTGTTGGCTACTTTGTTAACTATCTGCGCACTGAAAGCTATAATTTTTATATACGATCAACATATTTACTGGTATAAAAGAGGTGTTCCTTATATACGAACAATTGCGAGTTGGCGGATATTTTGGTTAATGGTTCGTCGAAATATGAGCTTTACCGACTATACCAAATTCATCTACAATTATGAGCCGGACGCTAAGTATATCGGAACGATGAGTATGGCCACTCCTCTCATTTTTTTGCGTGATCCCGAGCTGATCAGAGACATCATGGTGAAAGAATTCGAACATTTCCCAGACCACCGCAGCTTCACGAGTGACGACATAGACCCGTTATTCAACAAGAACGTCTTCTTCTTACGTGGCGATCGTTGGAAAGAAATGAGGAATACGTTGAGTCCTTCTTTCACCGCCAGCAAGATGAAAGTCATGTTCGAGCTAGTATCCAAGTGTTCTCGCGAATTCGCCGAATATTTGGCCGAACATCCAGAGTTCTGCTCCTCCATCGATACCAAAGAAGCCTTCAGACGTTACACTACCGATGTGATCGCTACGTCGGCTTTCGGCATAGGCGTGAATTCTATGAAAGATAAAGACAACGAATTCTTCCTGAAAGGAACTGAGACAACCAAGAGCTTTGCATCGCTTGGCTTATTGAAATTCTTGATATTACGTGCGAGTCCGCGATTAGCGAAGGTGTTTGGTCTCCAGATAATCTCGCTGGATACGGCTAAGTTTTTCAAAGGAATTGTTGCGGAGACTATTAGAACCCGGGAAGAGCAGGGTATCTTCCGGCCGGACATGATTCATTTACTAATGCAGGCCCGGAACAAGGAAGGTTCTAGTGTGCGCGAGATGAATCTGGAAGACATCGTCGCGCAGGCCCTCATCTTCTTCTTGGCTGGTTTCGACACTTCCGCAACGCTGATGTGTTTTGTCGCCCATGAACTCGCGGTTCATCGAGACATTCAGGATCGCCTGTTTGAGGAGGTGGAGCGGCATTTCTCCGAGGGAAATGACGAGATCTCTTATGAGTCAGTGTCGAAAATGGTTTACATGGATATGGTGGTGTCCGAGGCTCTTCGGAAGTATCCGCCGGTGATCTTCCTCGACAGGGTTTGCGTGAAGAGATGCGAGCTGCCTCCGGCGAAGCCCGGTTGCAAAAGCTTGATCGTCGAGCCCAACAACATGATATGGGTGCCTGTTTACTCGTTGCACCATAATCCCAAGTATTTCCCGAACCCGTCCAAGTTCGATCCTGAGAGGTTCAGCGACGAGAACAAGGACAACATCATGCCGTACACTTACATGCCCTTCGGCGCTGGTCCCAGGATGTGCATCGGCAATCGTTTCGCTCTTATGGAGACGAAGCTCTTGGTGGCTCATCTCCTGCACAAATTCGTCTTCAAAGTCACCGAGAAGACTGTCGAGCCTGTCGTATTCGATAAAAAGCAACTCGCAGCATTGCAACCTGAAGGCGGGTTTTGGGTCGCCCTGGAGAAGAGGGAAAAATCAAACTAAACGATTTTCGTAACCCGTGTTTATCGACATGTAAAAATGATCAAAGTGGACCCTTACCGTTATTAACTGTTAAGCTTTAATAGAGGATATTGTTATTATTACGTTTGAGATATCCTCATTTAGTTTTTGATATAAAAAAAATCAAAACTGAATTTTCGAAATATTATAGTTATAATTATCAGATCATTACACACGTAAAGATATTTGTATACATAGGAAATTTCTAAGATATAGTTGAAACGTGCGATCCTTATTTCTGTAAAATTGCTTCATTGTATGTATCATTTGTGTAACATGAGTAATAATCTGATGACAGAACACAATTTTTTTTCTGGACAGTGCAAGGTTCGATTTTGCCAAGCCCCACTCACTGTGAGGACGTTTTATATCAGTGATGGCCGTATGTTAGATGTGTCTTATCTTCTGGAATCTGTTATCAAGCTTGAGCACGGCAAAAGAGTAATTTATAGATATCTCGAACTACTGTGAAAATAGTAAAATATAGTCAAATATAAATAGTAATTTTATATTTGAATTTTTTCATTTCATTGGTTAAAATGGAGTTATCGTAGTCTTTCTTTTAATCATATAGATAAGTAGAGATTACAGAACGTAGGTGCTTGAATTAAGTTATAGATCATGATTGTGAAAGTAAATAATACATTTTATATATATTTTGCTCCCTTCTCTCTGAAATACAATTCTTATTCACATTATATAGAAATAGAATACAAATTAAAGTTTTTGTGAAAATCATTCAGATAGAACTTGATAAGAATGGAGATCTTTCCAAATGCAATTGTCAGAATCTTCTGAAATTGTAAATCGGTTGAGTTTGTGATGTATATTGTAGTTGCAATTATCTCAATATACTGATGTGGAGCTGTTAAATTTAAAACGAATGCCAATTTCTTTCACACATCGAAATATCCCTGAACTATTGCAGTGTTATCGTAGTATTGACAGTCTATATCGTTATCTGCTATTGATTTGTTATCTATCATGATATTTTTAAGAAACATCCTGGCTTTTATATCTCACAGGTATTTTTTAGCTTGTGGAAGATGTATTTTTTTTGCATTGTTATGGCAACAATGACAACGAAATGATAAAAGAGTAATACTTTTATTTATATTTTATGAATATTCCGTTCCATTAATTTTTATATATAAATTTGAAACATATTCTTATTCGTATATAACATAACAAAATTTTAATTACATTTGATCAAGGAAGAGAAAAAAAATTAAAGCAGACCTAAA
The DNA here is from genome assembly GCF_001313825.1 of Dinoponera quadriceps. NCBI lineage: Eukaryota > Metazoa > Arthropoda > Insecta > Hymenoptera > Formicidae > Dinoponera > Dinoponera quadriceps. Next base: position 45,645 of record NW_014554514.1, on the reverse strand, counting down.
AGAAAAGGAAGTAAAATTAAGTGAAAACACAATTTGTATTTCCACGCCCTGGTGATTAAAATCTCATCGTTACTTTTTCTTTGAGTCATTTTCATACTCAAAACAAAATATAATCTTATCTTCTTTTACATTTCCCTAAGTATAAAATTTGCATTCTAAAATTTTCGTCTTCTAACTGAATAATTTAATGTTGAATTAATTATTACTATTACACGCGAGCGCAAGCCATAAGGTAAAAGATTGATCGAACCGCAATTCAATGGGTTAAGAATGATTATCCTTGAGAAAACATTAAAATATTGTCAAAATGAAATATTCTGCAAAATTTTGATCAATTCGCATGGTGAGGCATTAAGTCACTTGAAACAACACTTTTAAGAGGATTGTTTACTACACAGATAACACATGTTAACAATGCTATAACTCGTTATAATCCGAGAGGCGTTCCTCTCGTCCCCACCTTTGCTCGCGCATGATAAAATTTGCGTTGGTGAATGTACATGTCTATATTTATAACATGCTGCGCCGCGAGCGACGAAGTCATTCGTTCTCGCACGTTCCGATCGCGATGGAGTCGTCATCCTCGCCGTTATTGTTCTTGTCACCTTTTGCACTGTTATTGACTACTTTGCTAACTATCTGCGCGCTAAAAGCTATAGCTTTCATATACAATCAATACACTTATTGGAGTAAGAGGGGCGCACCTTACATACGATCAATCCCGGTCCTTGGAACGTCTTGGAAAGTGTGGACTCGACGCATTAATTTCACCGACTATTGCAAATACACTTACAATTATGATCCGGACGCCAAATATATCGGAATGATGGATCTAGTCTCTCCTCTCATTCTTCTGCGTGATCCCGAGCTCATTAGGGACATCACGGTGAAGGAATTCGAACATTTTCCGGACCACCGCACCTTCACGAATGACGACATAGACCCGTTGTTCAGTAAGAACATCTTCTTTTTACGTGGCAACCGTTGGAGGGAAATGAGGACAACCTTGAGCCCTTCTTTCACCGCAAGCAAGATGAAAGCCATGTTCGAATTAGTGTCAAAGTGTTCTCGTGAATTCGCCGAATACTTGGTCGAACATCCGGAGCTTTGCTCCTCCATCGATACCAAAGAAGCCATCAGGCGTTACACTACCGATGTGATCGCCACGTCGGCTTTCGGCATAAGCGTGAATTCTATGAAGGATCGGGACAACGAATTCTTCATGAGAGGAAGTGAGGTAACCAAAAGCTTCATATCGTTTGGCCTGTTGAAAATCTTCACATTACTTGCGTGTCCGCGATTAGCGAAGGCGCTAGATATCCGCTTTTTCTCGCCGACCACAACTGACTTCTTCAAGAGAGTCATAGCCGAGACCATTAAAGCACGAGAAGAGCACGGTATTGTCCGGCCGGATATGATTCACTTACTGATGCAAGCTCGGAACAAGGAAGGTCCTAGTGCACACGAGATGACGCTGGAAGACATCGTTGCGCAAGCCTTCATCTTTTTCTTGGCCGGCTTTGAGACGTCTGCGATGTTGATGTGCTTTGTCGCTCATGAACTCGCGGTTCACCGGGACATTCAAGATCGCTTGTTTGAGGAGGTGGAGCAGCATTTCGCCGAGGGAAACGGCGAGATCTCTTATGAGGCAGTGTCGAAGATGACCTATATGGACATGGTAGTGTCCGAGGCTCTTCGGAAATATCCGCCGGTGATCTTCATCGACAGGGTTTGCGTGAATAGATATGAGCTACCTCCGGCGAAGCCAGGTTACAAAAGTGTGATCGTCGAGTCTGACGGGTTGATGTGGATACCAGTTTACTCGTTGCATCACGATCCTAAGTATTTTCCGAACCCGTCCAAGTTCGATCCCGAAAGGTTCAGCCATGAGAATAAGGACAACATTGTGCCGTATACGTACATGCCCTTCGGCCTTGGGCCCAGAAAATGCATCGGCAATCGTTTCGCCCTAATGGAGACGAAACTTTTAGTGGCTTATCTCCTACACACATTTATCTTTAAGACCTCGGAGAAAACCGTTGAGCCTATCGTGTTTGATAAAACGCAGTTCGCGATGCAACCTGTAGGCGGATTCTGGATTACATTGGAGAAAAGAGAACAGTAAAACGAAACATCAGACCGGTGATTATTTATATAACTCGTGTTTATCGACAGGTGAAATATGGGACTGGTATCGAAATGGACGTTTACTGTTATTAACTATTTACTTCTTAACTTGAAAGGAAATCCTTGGATAATATTTTTATTATTATGTTCATAAGATTATATCGTCGTTTAGTTTTTAATACAAGAAATATGAACTGTCCCAATCTTTGTAATTTCCTAAATGTTATAATTGTATTTATTAGATTGTTACACGAATAAATATTATTTTTTATCACGCAAAAATTTCTAAAATATAATATAAAGTTGCCTCTCTAGTTTCCGTAAAATTGCTTTATTGTATATATCATTCCTATAATATTCGTATAATATTCGTATAATATTCGTATAATATTCGTATAATATTCCAATAATAATATTCGAGTAATAATCTAATGACAGAGCATAATATGTTTTTTGTACTGTGCAAGGTCCGATTTTGTCACTGACTATTCATCATATGAACGTTCGCGTTAGTGATTGTCGTTCGTGGGACGTTAGACTCATCGCCGGAAATCAGATAGCAAGCTTATGCGAGCCTGTGAAAAGGGCAGATCTAATAATTAATATTATTATAAATATTATAAATATTTCGACTATGTTATTGTGAAAATAATTATTTTAGGTTAACTAGATAGAATTTTTATCTTTCATTGGTTGAAATAGATACCTTATTTTAATTATATAGATTGAATGGAGATGATAGAACGTAGGCCTTTGAATTTAGTTTATGGTTGTGAAAGTAAACATATTAAATCTTATATATTGCTTCCTTCTATCTCATACACAATTTTCACTTATGTTATATATTAGAAGTGAATATAATAAAGGCTCTTTTGAAAATAATTCATTTAAGAATAACTCGATAAAATTAGAGTTATGCTCAAGTATAACTGTCAGTTTTTTCCCGAGTTGAAATTTCCTGAAATTAATGAATAGATTTAGTTCGCAATATAGGACAGATGAAGTGGAACAATTTTGACATTTTGTCTCTTCCCAGATAGCACGGTATCCTCCGGATAGAACGATATCCTCAGAAAATCTTTAGGACATCCAGGACGGACTTTGCGAATATTTCATATGTAGTATTTTTAGAATCCAAGTATGCAATTAAAAAAACAGAGAAAACAAATCAATACACAGTACATTGTATCTAATCTTTTTTTAATGTTTGTGGATAGTAAAATTAATATAAAGTTCTGGTAATTCATAGTTAAACCGATGTATAAAATATATGAATTCCATCAACGTTTATATTAAACTCATAGCGTTTAAAACGACTCTTAAGTATAAAAAAGGGTTATGAAACAATCTTAGTTCGCATTTGGTGCGTATTATTGCATTTATTCGAATTCGCCATAAAAAATGTTGACTTTTTCCACACGTTGAAATGTCCCTGGACTATTGTTCTCTTGAATATCTACATCGTTAATCGATATGTTATCAGCATGATACTTTCAAGATATATCTTAAGACATTTATTTCTCAAGACTGTTTTTTAATGTCAAGAAGATATATTTATTGCTATAATAACGCAACTGCTAAAAAAACGGAATGATGAAAAAATAATTTTTTTATTTGTAAATGTTTTATAGATATTCTGTTCTATTTATTTTAATATTTAAATTGATAACATAAGCTCACTTTTTATCACATAAAAAAATTTTAATTATATTTAATTAAGGAATTGCAAAACTTAAGAGAAAAGAAAGTAAGAATAAATGAAAGTACAAAGTGTATCTTCACGACCTAGAACTTCTCATTGTTATTTTGAGAATATAAAATATAATCTCACTTTTTATATTTTCGTACGTAAAATTTGCACTTCAAAATTTCTGTCTTAGAATCAAATAACTTGACGTTAAATTAAGCATTATTATTACACACGGGTGCAAGTTATAAGATAGAAGATTGATAAGACGACAATTCAATGCATCAGAAGCTATTATCCTTGAGAAAGTATTATAATATCGTCGAAATAAAAACTAAAAACTTTTAAATAAAATAAAAACTTTTCGTGAAATTTTGAATAATATATTTTGGCGAAAAATCACGACGTTTGAAACAAAACGTTTGTTAAAAGGATTGTTTATTACGTAAAAAACACATGTTAAAGATGTTACGACCGGTTATAGTCCAAGAGGTGTTTTCCTCATCCCCTCTTCTGCTCGCAATTGATAAGATGTGTTGGTGAATGTATATGTGCGTATTTATAACATCCTGTGCCGCTAGCAACGTAATCATTCGTTCTGGGACGCGTCTGTCACGATGGAGTCATCGTGGTCGCCGTTGTTCTCGTCAACGTTTGGACTCGTATTGGCTACCTTACTAACTATCGGCGCGTTGAAAGTTATAGCTCTTGTGCACCATCAGTACACTTACTGGAGTAAAAGGGGCATACCTAACGTACGAACAATTCCGTTTTTGGGAACGTCTTGGAAGGTGTTGCTTCGACGCATTAGTTTCATCGACTACAGTAAATTCACCTACAATTATGATCCAGACGCAAAGTACATCGGACTGATGGACATGGCCACTCCTCTCATTCTTCTGCGTGACCCCGAGCTGATCAGGGATATTATGGTGAAAGATTTTGAAAATTTTCCGGACCACCGTACCTTTGTGAGTGAAGAGTTAGACCCTTTGTTCGGTAAGAACGTTTTTTCCTTACGCGGAAGTCGCTGGAAAGAAATGAGGAATACGTTGAGCCCGTCTTTTACTGCCAGTAAGATGAAAGCTATGTTTGAGCTAGTGTCAAAGTGTTCCCGCGAATTCGCTGAATATCTAGTCGATCATCCGGAGTTCTGCTCTTCCATCGATACGAAGGAGGCCTTCAGACGGTACACCACCGACGTAATTGCCACGTCGGCTTTCGGCATAAGTGTGAATTCCATGAAGGATCGGGACAACGAATTTTTCACGAAAGGAGTGGAGTCTACCAGATTCGGCAGCTTTACATCCTTATTGAAGATGATATTATTGCGCGCGGTACCGCGTATAATGAAGGCGCTAAAAGTGAATTTCTTCCCGGCAGCTACGTCCCAATTTTTCAAGAGAATTGTGGCGGAGACCATTAAAGTCCGTGAAGAGCAAGGTATTGTCCGGCCGGACATGATCCACTTATTAATGCAAGCTCGAAACAGGGAGGGTCCCAGTGTACATGAAATGACTCTGGATGACATCGTATCGCAGGCCTTCATCTTTTTCTTGGCCGGCTTCGACACTTCTGCGACGTTGATGTGCTTCGTCGCTCATGAGCTCGCGGTTCATCGAGACATTCAGGATCGTCTGTTTGAAGAGGTGGAGCAGCATTTCGCCGAGGGAAACGGTGAGATCTCTTATGAGTCAGTGTCGAAAATGGTTTACATGGATATGGTGGTGTCCGAGGCTCTTCGGAAGTATCCGCCGGTGATCTTTATCGACAGACTTTGTGTGAAGAGCTACGAACTACCTCCAACGAAACCAGGTTATAAGAGCGTGATTGTCGAGCCCGACTGTATGACGTGGGCGCCTGTTTACGCGTTGCATCATGATCCTAAGTATTTTCCGAACCCGTCCAAGTTTGATCCCGAGAGGTTCAGCGACGTGAACAAGGTCAACATCGTGCCGTACACTTATATGCCCTTCGGCCACGGGCCCAGGAAGTGCATCGGCAATCGTTTCGCCCTTATGGAGACGAAACTTTTGGTGGCTTACCTTCTACACAATTTCGTCTTCAAGACCACCGAAAAAACCGTCGAGCCCATTGTGTTTGATAAAAAGCAGTTCACTTTGCAACCCGATGGTGGATTCTGGATTACATTGGAGATGAGGAAAAAGTGACAGTAGACGTAACGCGCGGAACTTACATAACTCGTGGTTATCGATAGATGGAATATTATGAATTTATTAAAGTAGACGCTTATTGCTGTTAACGGTTTAGCTCCGTATAAAAGGGAATATTGCTACTATTACATTCGGACTGTATTTCGTTTTATCGTAGAAAATCAAAACTTTTTTTCTTTAATATTATAATTAAATTACTTTATATTACAATAAAAATCTCTAATATTACAATTTAATATTACAATTATAATCTCTAATATTACAATTATAATTATTAGATTATTAGGCATATAAAGATAACTTTTTGCACGGGAAATTTCTAAAGTATAATATTAACACAGTCGCGTATCTCGCGTAACCGGAATCTCGCATAATCTTACACAGACGTAGACCAAGGACAAATTTCAGAATTGAATATATAACATCGATTAAATCAGTTATTAAATGTTTGACCTTGCCACGCGCCGCTTACGATGAGGATATTTTGCATAAGTGATCGTTGTTCGTTAGACATGTCTTATTGTCGGCAATTTGGTAACAGCTTATAATCACGGGAAAAAGAAAAAATAGAGTAATTTAGAAATATCTATGTTACTGTAAAGACTATGTTACTTTAAAGATATTAATTTTAAGTTAAGTGGATAGAACTTTTATGTTTTATTAATTAAAATTAGTAGTTTTATCTTCCCTTAAATTAATTATTATTGGAGATTATGGAACACATTTATATGAATTTAATTTATGGTAATGATAATAAATATATTAAATATAAGTATTACTGTCTTTTCGCTCACAAATTTTGCTGAAGTTATGTAGACAAAGAGGAATATAAAGTAAGGTTTCCGTGAAAATTATTAATTCCAAGAGAATTTGTAATTTGCATTTTGAATGTAATTATTCTCTTTATAAGGAAAATGAATAGGTTGATATTACAACCTGATACAGTAATGTTTACGAAAGGTCGGAATCATTTTCACTCAAAACGCGATTCCAATTCCGAACGTAATAAAATTCCAATATACTGCAAACCTTTAAATTTTAATTAATATATCAACAATTGCATATATTTTTTTATATAGTGCCAGTGGTAGTTGCATTTCTATTTGTTGTTTCTACAACAAAAAATATATAAAAGTTAATTTTAATAACTGATTTAATCGATGTTATATATTCAATTCTGAAATTTGTCCTTGGTCTACGTCTGTGTAAGATTATGCGAGATTCCGGTTACGCGAGATACGCGACTGTGTGAAGTTTTGTATTAGAGAGCTGCTCCTTCAGGGTCGACGCTGATCTTATACGCTGATCAAATTATTTCCGTAGGGTTATTTTTTATTGGTATATTAATTATTCCATAGGGATGTCTTAGCAACAGTCGGGCGGGCACGTGCCGTACTGAACCCGTGTATTGTAATGTCCAACGTGGTATTTTCTTGCAATGCGTGTATTTCCGTAGCGCGGTCGAAACGTCCTTGACAGCGTTTCGGCAGCGGTAAGGTGAATAAAATAATGCGCGATTATAACACTCTGTGGGAAAATGATAATAAAACTGATATAGTAAATTAAACTTTATGGAAATATAAATATATCTCAAACGAGGATTAGGATGTCCCAACATTCTCTCAATAAAATATCTCCCTGATTGACTTCTTTACATTAAAATGATTGGCAAAGCATTTACATGAAACATTGAAATTAGAGTTTACTCGTACTGTAAAGCTAAGTATATATTAGAATATGTCGAATGGGATTCTTATAAAATCCAAAACAGATGTCACAAATATTATAGTAAGAAAATAATCACTTTCGATAGCCAAAAATTGTCTTACTCACCTTGACTTAAAATTATAATCTTTACAATTTGGTAAACTAAGTTCTTATATATATCACGTAGAAATACATCAGATGTATTTCAATCAAAAATATATTACCAATTATTAGGAAGAAAATAATCCTATCTTCCTCTCTCTATAAATTTCCCTTATTTCCACTATAGTTACACTTCTTTGAATATACTTTTATAATATTGTTAAATCTAATGACGAATTCGATTGGATGTATTAGTGCACACTGAGTACGCACTAAAATTTGTTCATAATCCGTTTTTATTTTTAGGTCTTTATTTAGGTTTTTATTTTTCGTCTTAAATACGACTTCAAAAGCTTCTTATAATTTTCAAAGAAACGATCCGTACAGATGCTGTATACATTATTTTATTGACTAAGATATATTTGAAGTAGTATTTAAGACTATTTTTAAGTATAAAAACGAGCTATAAACCAATCTTAGTTCGCACTCGGTGCGTATTAATACATCTAATCTAATTCGCCATAAAAGAATGTTTTACTACTCGTTGAAATGTCCCTGAATTATTGTATTCTTGAATATCTACATCGCCAGTTGCAATCAGTTTGTTATCAGCAAGGTGCTTTCAAGATATATCCTAAGACATTTATTTCTCAAGATTGTTTTTTAATCTCAAGAAGATATATTTCTTGCTATAATAACGCAATTGCTATAATAACGAAATGTAAGATGAAAAAGTGTACATGAAAAAAATATAATATAATAAAATGAAATGTAAGATGAGAAAGTGTAGATGAAAAAGTTATTTTTTATTTGTAAATATTTTATGGATATTCTGTTCTATTTATTTTAATATATAAATTGATAACATATGCTCACATTTTATAACATAAAAAATTTTAATTATATTTAATTAAGGAATTGCAAAATTTAAGAGAAAAGAAAGCAAGAACAAATGAAAGTACAAAGTGTATTTTCACGACCTAGTATTTTTCATTGTAATTTTGAGGAAATTAAATATAATCGCATTTTTTATATTTTCGTACGCAAAATTTATACGTAAAATTTGTACTCCAAAATTTCTGTCTTAGAACCGAATAATTTGATGTTAAATTACTATTACACACGAATGCAAGTTATAAGATAGAAGATTGAAAAAAATGTCAATTCAATAAATCAAAAGCTATTATCTTTGAGAAAGTATTATAACATCGTCGACATAAAACTTTTCGTGAAATTTTGAATAATATACTTTGGCGAAAAATCACGACGCTTGAAACAATACTTTTATTAAAAGGATTATTTATAACGTAGAAAACACATGTTAAGGATGCTATGGTCTGTTATAGTCCAAGAGATATTTTCCTCGTCCCCTCTTCTGCTCGCGAATGATAAGATGTGTTGGTGAATGTACATGTGCGTATTTATAACATCCTGTTCCGCCAGCGACGTAACCATTCGTTTCCGGACGCATTTTTCACGATGGAGTCGTCGTCGTCGTCACCGTTGTTCTCGTCAACCTTTGGACTCTTTTTGGCTATCTTACTAACTATCGGCTCGTTGAAAGTTATAGCTCTTATGTACTATCAGTACACTTACTGGAGTAAAAGGGGCATACCTAAAATACGAACAATTTCGTTTTTGGGAATGTCTTGGAAGGTGTTGCTTCGACGCATTCGTTTCACCGACTACATGAATTTTACCTACAATTATGATCCAGACGCAAAGTACATCGGACTGATGGACGTGGCCACTCCTCTCATTTTTCTACGTGACCCCGAGCTGATCAGAGATATTATGGTGAAAGATTTCGAACATTTTCCGCACCACCCTACCTATGCGAATGAAGAATTAGACCCTTTGTTCGGTAAGAACGTTTTCTCTTTGCGTGGAAATCGCTGGAAAGAAATGAGAAATACGTTGAGCCCTTCTTTTACTGCCAGTAAGATGAAAGCTATGTTCGAGCTGGTGTCAAAGTGTTCCCGCGAATTCGCTGAATATCTAGTCTATCATCCGGAGCTCTGCTCTTCCATCGATACTAAGGAGGCCTTCAGACGGTACACCACCGACGTAATTGCCACGTCTGCTTTCGGCATAAGTGTGAATTCCATGAAGGATCGGGACAACGAATTTTTCACAAGAGGATTGGAGTCTACCAGATTCTTCAGCTTTACATCCATATTGAAGTTTACATTATTCCGCGCAGTTCCGCGATTAATGAAGTCGTTAGGGGTGACTTTCTTTTCGGCAGCTACGTTCCAATTTTTCAAGAGAATTGTGGCGGAGACCATTAAAGTCCGGGAAGAACAAGGTATCGTCCGGCCGGACATGATTCACTTATTGATGCAAGCTCGCAAGGAGGGTCCCAATGTACGTGAAATAACTCTGGATGACATCGTATCGCAGGCCTTCGTCTTTTTCTTGGCTGGCTTTGACACTTCTGCGACGTTGATGTGCTTCGTCTCTCATGAGCTCGCGGTTCATCGAGACATTCAGGATCGTCTGTTTGAAGAGGTGGAGCAGCATTTCGCCGAGGGAAACGGTGAGATTTCTTATGAGTCAGTGTCGAAAATGGTTTACTTAGATATGGTGATGTCTGAGGCTCTTCGGAAGTATCCGCCGGCGCCCTTCATCGACAGACTTTGTGTGAAGAGCTACGAACTACCCCCAACGAAACCGGGTTACAAGAGCATGATTGTCGAGCCTAACTGTATAATATGGGCGCCTGTTTACGCGTTGCATCATGATCCTAAGTATTTTCCGAACCCGTCCAAGTTTGATCCTGAGAGGTTCAGCGACGCGAACAAGGTCAACATCGTGCCGTACACTTATATGCCCTTCGGCCACGGGCCCAGGAAGTGCATCGCCTATCGTTTCGCACTGATGGAGACGAAACTCTTAGTGGCTTACCTCCTACACAATTTTGTCTTCAAGACCACCGAAAAAACCATCGAGCCCATCGTGTTTGATAAAAGCACGCGTACTTTGCAACCCGATGGCGGATTCTGGATTGCATTGGAGCAGAGGAAGAATTGACAATAGACGTAATGCGGAATGACTTACATTACTCGTGTTTATCGGTAGATGGAATATTATGAATTTTTTAATGTAGACGCTTATTGCTGTTAACAGTTTAGTTCCGTATTAAAGGGAATATTGCTACTGTTATGTTCGAGGATTGTATTTCGGTTTACCGCAAAAAATCAAAACTAAATTTTTCTATTATTACAATTATAATTATTAGATTATTACGCACATAAAGATGACTTTTTACACGGGAAGTTTCTAAAGTGCAATATTAACGAGCAATCCTCGTTTCGTTAAAATTGTTATTATTGCATTACTTGCGTAATAAGAGTAATATTCTATGTATATTAGTATTCTAATAGTGTTATAGCGCATGATGTTTTTGCTGAGCGATCCAAAGTTTGACCTTGCCACGTGTTACTCACGATAACGACATTTTGCATCAGTAATCAGATGTTCGTTATACGTGTTTTATTGTCGCCAAATCTTAACAAGCTTATAACCATCGGAAGAGGAAAAAATAGAATAATTTAAAAATATCTCGATTACGCCACTGCAAAGATATTAATTTTAAGTTAAATGGATTAAACTTTTATGTCTCATTAATTAAAATTAGTATTTTTATCTTTTTTTAAATTAATTATTATTGGAGATTATGGAACATAGCCACTGGAATTTATATTTCATCCTTATGAAAATAAATATGTTAAATTTAAATATTGCTGCTTTTTTGCTCACAAATTTTGCTCAAGTTATATAAACAAAGGAAAATATGTACTAATGTTTCCATGAAAATATTTAATTCCAGGGGAACTTGATAAGAAGAGACCTTTCTAAATATAATTGCCGTTATTTTTGGAAATGAAAAGTAATTTAAATTTATAATAAAAATATGTCAAATACATAAAAATTTCCAAATATATATTCTGATAGTATTTATCTAAAATATAGAGGAAATCTATTAAAATTGCAACGTAATTCGTTGTTACGTTCTTCAAATAAAAGATAATTCTTCCGTAAAAAATATTTTGCATGTTAAATATTGCATTTAATTAATTACAAGTAAATATTGCAGTTAGAGACATTCTATATGTTACTGTAGTTTTATTAAAAGCTATATGCTGAAATATCCAAGTGAGAAGTTGAGGAAACACTTAACATCGATTATCTCAAAATTTGGCGTATTCAGGTTACATTAGAATAAATATGAGTTTTAAAATTGTTTTTTGCAATGAAATTTTAAAATCCTCTCAAAATTTTTAATACATATTTTTGAACATAATTCTTTCTACACTAAAATGATAATGTATGAAAAAATTCATAATCTCTGACATATAATTTAGAATTATTCTTATATCTGTCATTTTTTATGTACATACTTGATCTTACGGCATTACCATACTGCTTATTCACGTTGCTAAATTGTAAAAATGTCAAGATAATTCACATATCTAAATATTTATAAATTATTGCACCTCCCATTTCCCCATCCACCACCCCTGCCCCCTCTCTCTCGATCATTTAATTCGTCGTCTGCTATCTATTTGTTATCAATCATATTTTCGAAAAATATTCTGAGACATTTGCATCTTAATTTCCGTTTTTAATTGCAAGAAGATGTATTCTTTTGCTGCAACAACAATAACACTACAACGATAAAGAAAAAAAGCTCATATTTGAAAGGAATTTATGTATGTTTTGTTTCATTTACTTTGATATATAAAATTAAAATATACGTCCATTCGTTTATAGCATACTATATTTCAAATTATACTTAATGAAAGGTAAAAGCGAAAAGAAAATAGTAAGTAATAATACAAAGCATATTTTCGCGCAATAATGATCAAGCTCTCACTATTTTCCTGGTTGAGCCAGTTTCATTCTCAAAATTCTTCATTTTAATTCCGTAATTGTGTGTAATCCGCACCCTGTATTTTTCATTCCAGTATCGAATAATTCACTGTTAAGTTAATGATGACACGCGAGTACAATCTATAAGATAGATCGATCATTAATCGAGCGATATTAATCCGACGGTTTTAGAACTATCATCTTTGAGAAAATGTCATTGGAGTTAAACATTCTCTTCTGTGAAATTTGGAGTAGTTAGCATTGGCGAGGGGTTACTTGCGCTTGAAAGAGCATGTTTAAAAGAATTGTTTCCTACATAGATAACAGACACACGGTACTGATATAAACGTAATAGTCCCAGAGGCGTTTGTCTTGTCTCTCCCACTTGTCTCCCCACTCCACTCGCGCATGATAAGGTTCGAGTCGGTACATGTATGTATTTATAACATCCTATACCGCGAACGATGAAGTCATTCGTTTTCCGACGCGTTAGTCACGATGCAGTTGTCACCGATATTCTCGTCACCTTTTGCTGTTTTATTGACCACTTTGTTTATCATCGGCGTGTTGAAAGTTATCGTCTTTTTGTACCAGCAACATACCTACTGGAAGAAGAGAGGAGTACCTTGTATACGAATAATTCCGGCTTTCCGAATAGCTGGAAGACTGTTGCTGCGACGTTTGAGCATTACTGACTATATCAGCTTCATTTACAATTATGATTGGGATGCAAAGTACATCGGACTGATGGACATGACCACTCCTGTCGTCCTTCTGCGTGACACCGAGCTTATCAGAGATGTCATGGTGAAAGATTTCGAACATTTTCCGGACCACCGCTCCTTCGCGAATGAGGAGATAGATCCCTTGTTCAGTAAGAATATCGCTGCCTTGCGCGGCAATCGCTGGAAAGAAATGAGGAACACGTTGAGCCCTTCTTTCACCGCCAGCAAAATGAAAGTCATGTTCGAGCTAGTGTCAAAGTGTGCCCGCGAATTCACTGAATATCTGACTGATCATCCAGAGCTGTGTTCTTCCATTGATACGAAGGATGCCTTCAGACGGTATACCACCGACGTAATTGCCACGTCGGCCTTCGGAATAAGCGTGAATTCCATGAAGGATCGGAACAACGAATTTTTCACAAGAGGAGTGGAGACCACCAAGTTCGGCGGCTTTTCGAATATGATGAAGTTTATGTTATACCGCGCTAGTCCGCGCTTAGCGAAGGCGCTTGGTTTCCAGCTAATTTTGCCAGATACATCTAAGTTCTTCAAGAGAATCGTGGCGGAGACTATTAAAACCCGGGAAGAGCAAGGTATCGTCCGACCGGATATGATCCACTTATTGATGCAAGCTCGGAGCAAGGAGGGTCCTAATGTGCCCGAGATGACGCTGGAAGACATCGTTGCGCAAGCCTTCATCTTCTTCTTGGCCGGCTTTGACACATCTGCGACGTTGATGTGCTTTCTCGCTCATGAACTTGCGGTCCACCGGGACATTCAAGATCGCTTGTTTGAGGAGGTGGAGCTGCATTTCGCGGAAGGAAACGGCGAAATCTCTTATGAAGCAGTGTCGAAGATGACCTACATGGATATGGTGGTGTCTGAGGCTCTCCGGAAATATCCGCCGGCGATCATGACCGACAGGCTATGTACGAAGAGTTATGAACTACCTTCGACGAAGCCTGGTTGCAAGAACGTGATCCTCGAGCCGAATTCCATGACGTGGATACCTGTTTACGCGTTGCACCATGATCCTAAGTATTTCCCGAACCCTTCGAAATTTGATCCCGAGAGATTCAGCCACGAAAACAAGGACAACATCGTGCCGTACACTTATATGCCCTTCGGCTTTGGGCCCAGGATGTGCATCGGTAATCGTTTCGCCCTTATGGAGACGAAACTCTTGGTAGCATATCTCCTACACCGATTTATCTTCAAGGTCACGGAGAAAACCGTCGAGCCCATCGTGTTCGATGCAAAGCAGTTGTCATTGCAACCCGTTGGTGGGTTCTGGATCGCATTGGAAAAGAGGGAAAAGTAAAACGAGACATTTTACGTAGAATGACTTACCTAACTCATATTTGTCGACAGGTGGAATATTATAAGTAATGTATCAAAGTAAAGTTTCAAAGTAGACACTTACTACTGTTAACTTGTTTCGCTTCGTATAAAAGAGAGTATTGCTATTATTGCGTTCGATCTATCCAAGTTTTGCTTTTGATACGAAAGGTAACTGAACTTCTCAGGTATTAAAATGTTACAATTATTAAATTATTATGCATATAAAAATATTTTTCAACGGAAACAATTTCTAAAGTTTAATAGGAACGAGTGACTTCGCTTTGGTAAAGTTGCTCTGTCATTCATGCAATTTAGTAATTTAGCCTAGAGTGTTTATCTTGAGTGGTCTGAAGTTCAATCTTGCTGCAGACTATTTATGGTGAGGACGTTCGGCGTCAGTGATTGTTGCGTCACTTGTTGTGCGTCTCTAATCTTGTTCATGAAGTAGCAGCCTTTTGAAGGCGGCAAAAGAATAGATAGAGATATCTCGATTATACTCGCGCAAAAATAATAATTTTAGATTAACTAGTTTTATATTTCATTTATCAATGAGTACTGTATTCTTTCTCCTAGTCATATAGAATATTGGAGATTGCACAGAACGTGCACTTGAATTTAATTCGTGGATGTGAAAGTAAACATATCAAATTTAATTGTTATTGCTTTTCTGTACAAGATTTTCGCTCAAATTGTGTGAAAATAAAGGAATACTAAACGTCTATGCGAAGATTGTTTATTTAGGGAGAAATCGATAAACGTAGGCATCTACCAACTGTAACCGTCGGAGTTTCCCGAAATTACAATTAGATTGAGTTCGTAATATACAATGCATTTGTAGTTATCTGCATAAAGTTAAGAAAGTTGGCAAAGAGTGTCGACATTTTCCACGTGTTCCCTGAACTACTGTGCTCTTGAATATCTAACTCGTCATATAATCGATTTGTAATCATTCATGCCATTTTCGAGGAACATCTTGAAATATTTATCTTTTGATGCCGTTTTTTAAATCTTAAGAAGTTGTAATCTTTTGCTACATTATCATCGTAGCAATGATAACGCCACGATAAGAAACTTGTATTTATTATATTTGTCCAAGAAAACTTGAAGAACATATTTGTATTTGTAAGTATTTTATGGACGTTCTGTTTCATCTATTTTGATACATAAAATTAAAACGTATTCTCATTCGTTTATAATAAAATTTTAAATTATATTGAATGGAAGAGAAAAGAAATAAGAAAATTCAAGAAAATATAAAGGAAAAGAAAGGAAGTATAAACAATAAAACAAAGTTTATTTTCACGTACTATAGATCAATCTCCCCTATTTTTCTCCACTTTGAGTGATTTTCACTATCAAAATAAAATATAAGTACATGAATTTATATTTTCACAATTGTAATCCACTCTGAAAGGCCAGTCTCAAAACCGTAAAATTCAACGTCAAATTAACTACGACATGCGGTTGTAACCTATAAGGCAAAACATTAATTGGACAATTCGATGGATTAGGAACTATTTATTATATCTAAGAAAGTACCGAAATATTTTCAGAATTAAATATTTTTCTCTGTCATATTTCGAATTATTTGCTTTAGCGAGGAATTATATATCCTTGAAGCACGTTTGAAAAGATTGTTTACTACTAAGATAATACGCGATGTTAATGCTCCGGTTCATACGAGTTTGATGTCTTTCCCTCCTCTGCACACGCAAGATAAGAATGCCGGTGACAAACCGGTATATGTCTTCATTTATAACGTCCTATGCCACAAGCGATGAACTCATTCGTTGTTGGACGCGCCGGTCACGATGGAGTTATCGTCGTTATTCTCGTCACCTTTCGCAGTTTTATTGACCACTTTGCTCATTATCGGTGTGCTGAAAATCGTCGCTTTTCTGTACCATCTGTTCACATACTGGATTAAAAGAGGTGCCCCTTACATAGACACAATTACGTTTTTAAGACTGTTTTGGAAAATGTTATTGCAACGCATAAGCTTCGCCGACCACAGCAAATTCGTCTACAATTATTTGCCGGACGCTAAGTACATCGGATTGATGGACATGGCCACTCCTGTCGTCCTTCTGCGCGATCCCGAGCTGATCAAAGACGTCTTGGTGAAAGACTTTGAACATTTCCCGGATCACTTCCCTGTCGTGGATGAGGACATGGATCCCTTCTTCGGTAGAAACATCGGCTTTTTGCGTGGCGACCGCTGGAAAGAAATGAGAAACACGTTGAGCCCTTCTTTCACCGCTAGCAAGATGAAAGTTATGTTTGAATTGGTGTCAAAGTGTTCTCGCGAATTCGTTGAATACCTGGTAGATCATCCGGAACTGTGTTCCTCCATCGACACGAAGGAGGTCTTCAGACGGTACACCACCGATGTAATTGCCACGTCGGCTTTCGGCATAAGCGTGAATTCTATGAAGGATCGGAACAACGAATTTTTTACAAGAGGAATGGAGACTTCCAAGGACTTGGCGTCGATCGGCACGTTTAAGTTCCTCTTATTTCGCGCAAGTCCGCGATTAGCGAAGGCATTAGGTATTCACCTTTTCTCGCCGAATACCTGTAAATTTTTCAAGAGAATCGTGGCTGAGACTATTCAAGCTCGGGAAGAACAAGGTATCGTCCGACCGGATATGATCCACTTATTGATGCAAGCTCGTAACAAGGAGGGACCCAATGTGTACATAATGACATTGGACGACATCGTGTCTCAAGCCTTCATCTTTTTCTTGGCCGGCTTCGAATCATCCGCCACGTTGATGTGCTTCCTCGCTCATGAACTTGCGGTTAATTCGGACATTCAGGATCGTTTGTTCGAGGAGGTGGAGCGACACTTTGCTGAGGGAGCCGGCGAGATCTCTTATGAGTCGGTGTCAAAGATGACTTACATGGACATGGTGGTGTCCGAGACTCTCCGCAAGTATCCGCCGGAGATCTTCATCGACAGGATCTGCGTGAAGAACTACAAGCTACCTCCGGCTAAGCCGGGCTGCAAGAGCGTGATCGTCGAATCCAACTCCATGATATGGGTGTCCGTTTACGCGTTGCACAATGATCCCAAGTATTTCCCGAACCCGTCGAAGTTCGATCCTGAGAGGTTCAGCGACGAGAAC
This sequence comes from Dinoponera quadriceps, assembly GCF_001313825.1. Taxonomy (NCBI): domain Eukaryota; kingdom Metazoa; phylum Arthropoda; class Insecta; order Hymenoptera; family Formicidae; genus Dinoponera; species Dinoponera quadriceps. Next base: position 27,779 of record NW_014554514.1, on the reverse strand, counting down.
AAGGACAACATTATGCCGTACACTTACATGCCTTTCGGCCTTGGGCCCAGGATGTGCATCGGCAATCGTTTCGCTCTCATGGAGACGAAACTCTTGGTAGCTAATCTCCTTCACAAATTTGTCTTTAAAGCCACCGAGAAAACCGTCGAGTCTGTCGTGTTCGATGAAAAGCAATTTACGTTGCAACCTAAAAGCGGATTCTGGATCGCATTGGAGAAGAGGGAAAAGTAAAATACAACATCCCACGCGGAACGACTCACACAACTAGTATTTCATTGACAAATGAAATGTTATCATAGTAAATGTTTATTGTTATTAAACGTTTCACTCTGTCTATCGCTATAACGTTCGAGATATCCTCATTTTGTTTTTAACCGAAAAGTAAAATTATATTTCTCATATATATTGTAAATATAATTAATAGATTATTAAGGACAATGATCATTTTTCATATGGATAAGTTCTAAAGTATAATAAGAGAACAACTAACTCTTGTTTCGGTAAAATTTTATTCCTGTATCAATCGTGTAATAATCCGATGCAATACAGTTTGTTGTTTTTTTTGGGCGGTTCAATGTTTTTTTTGCTTTGTGCTTTTTCTTTGTGATAAGAGGATATTATATCAGTAATTGTCGCTCGTTAGAAGTGTTTCATTCTCGAAAGTAAGGTATTAAGTTGGTATGCACAGAAAAAGAGCGAACATAGTAATTTAGATATAATATAATATTGATTATATTATGGAAAATATAATAATTCTAGATTAAATAGTTTGATGTTTCGTTGATTAAAATGAATATTTAGATGTTCCCTTTAATCATATAGATTAAGTGGATATTACAGAATATACACACACATAGACACTTATCTTTATAGTTACAAAAGTAAATATAATTACATTTTTAAATATTGCTGTTCTTTATGTACAATTTTCACTCAAATTATATGAAGAAGAAGAATACAAAAAAAAAATAAATGTCTTTATGAAAATAATTTATTCAGAGAGAATTTAATAGGAATGAAAATCTGCACAACTATCGGAATCTTTCAAATTATAAATAAGTTGATTTCGTAATATACAATGTAGTTGCAGGCACTTAAATAATTTTTTTATAATGTTATTAAATTGCGAAAGTGTCGATAATTTTCGCATGTCGAAATGTTCCTGAATTACTGTATTCTTGAACATTAAATTCGGCATGTGTAATCAATTTGTTATCAATCGTGACATTTTTTATATATATCCTGCGATATTTGTTTCTTAATACCGTTTCATTAACCTCAAGAAAATGCATTTTTTTGTTACATTGTCATCGTAACAACGATAATGCTACGATAAGGAAATAATGCTTATATTTATAAGTATTTTATAGGAAAGTTTTGTTACATTTATTTTAATATATAAAGTAAATATAGAGGTTCATTCTGTTTTATTGTATATACAATTTTAAATTGTATTTAATTAAAGAGAAGAGAGCAGGGGTAAAAAAAGAACAACAAAGGAAAGAAAACAAAAGCAAGTGATGATAAAAATAGGTTTTCGCGCAGCAGTGATCAATCTGTCACTATTTTTCTTCCTCGCGACTTCCTGCTTTGAACAAAATATAAATTCTTTCTTTATAATTCCGTAGTGTATAATCCGTACTCTTATAACCGAATTTCCGTCTTACAATCGAATCAGTTTAATGTTAAATTAATCATAATACGCAAATATAACCCAAAAGTCATATAGTCAATCAAGCAATATTTACATGGATTATTACCTATTATGTTTTATCTTGGAGAAAGTATCAAAAAGTCTTCAGAGTGAAATATTTTCCTCTGTGAAATTTCGAATAATTCGTTTCGACGAGGAATTACGTATGCTTGAAGTGACACGTTTAAAACGATTATAAACAGGTAGATACTACGTGTTATTCATGCGACGGCCCATAATAGTCCGACGAGAGGCGTTTCTCTCCCCACTTCTGCTCGTGCAAGATAAAATTTGCGTCAGTGAACGTACATGTCCGTAATTATAACATTCTATACGATTCTCACGAACGATGAAATCATTCGTTCTCCTACGATCGATCATGATGGAGTTTCTGTCGTTATCTCCATTATTTTTTACATTTTTATTAATAACCTCTTTTCCACGTGTATACTTACTGAAATAAAAGAGGCGCCCTCTATATACGAACAATTCCGAATTTAGGATTGCCTTGGGAAGTGTTGTTTCGATATACAAGCTTGCCCGACTATAGCAAATACGTCTACAATTATGACACGGACGCTAAGTACATCGGCCTGATTGTCAAGGCTACTCTTCTCATTTTTCTGCGTGAACTTGAGCTGATAAAAAATGTTACGGTGAAGGATTTCGAACATTTTACGGACCATACATACTTTCTGACCGAGGAATTAGACCCATTTAAAAAGATTTAAACGATCCGAACAATTATTACCGTATATATTTTTATCATTTCGTATGTTTCACTAGTTGCTTTGTCTTATTTAAAAAAAAATTATTCAACATTTTTCTGATTAGTTCTTTGTTCTCTGGTGTTTTTCTTGACGAACGTCAATAAAGAGTACTGTTATATTTAATCTCAAAAGTAATGATGCAGATATGTTTATTATGCATAAATGCCAAGTTTCATAATACTCATCAAGAATCAGTCATCAAAAGATGACGCCGCAAAAAAAATAGGAGTGTTACATTTTTTGATGCTCTACAACATATCCAAGGCCCATCAAAATCGATGAGATACTGTTCCGACTGTTCCCATGTTCGATCTCGAGAGGTGCAGCGACGAGAACAAGAACATCATGCCTTATATTTACATGTTCTCCAGCCATGGGGCCAGAAAGTGCATCGGAAATTTTTTCGCCCTAATGGAGACGAAACTTTTGATAGCTTATTTCCTACACAAATTCATCTTTAAGGTTACGGAGAAGACCATCAAGCCCAGCGTGTTCGATAAAAAGCAGATTTCATTGCTATTTGTGTGCGGATTCTGAATCGCATTAGGAAAGAGAGAAAAGTAAAACGGTATTACACGCAAAATGACTTACGTAACTCTTATTTATCAATAGTTGGAATATTATCCAAGTATACGTACGAATATATCAGAGCATACGCTTGCTGTTATTAAATGTTTATCTCTATATAAAAGACGATATCGTTCTTGCGTTTGAGATACCCTCATTTCGTTTTTAAGGGGGAAGTCTACTGTGACAAGGGAAAAAACAGGCCGATTTTCCGAATTTTTTTTTCTAACAAAATATGACTCGTACATTAAATTAAATTAAACCGTCATCTTTATTATATATTCAAGTATTTGTAAAAAAATTTTCAAGTCGAAATATTCAAAATTGCCGTCGTGGCACTCCTTCAAGTGCAGGTCCGTTTTTTTTAGGTGCCCAAACGGTGTACATGAAATCTCACGTCTGGGTGATCTGAAACAAAAAACAAAATATGGTTATCATCTACATAGTATTGACTCTCGTCTGACGGAGGATTTTGTCGATAAAAAATTTTGGCGCCGAAAAAAAAATTCTTGAATTTTTTTCTATTTTTTTGCCCAAATTTGATGTTATTATTGTTTATAACAATTACACAAAAAACGATATCAAAAAAATGCTCCGCCAGACGAGAGACACTATTCCAGAGAATATGTGGTTAAAATTTCAAGTCGATTCATTCATTAAAACTCGAGATATCGTGTACACCGTATTGAAAAACTTAGTTTCGAGAAAAACGCGTTTAAAGTTTCGGCATTAGTTTTTTCAATGAAAAAATCATTTTTAAGCTTCTTACCATTAATCGCCCATTCCTGCTTCATATAGTACACCTTCTTCTTCAAGGAAATCCTCTTCGAGTGCCGATCGCGCCGTTCTTCTTTCGATTCTCCCTTCTTTTGAAGCGTCGAACGACCGTTCGTTTGCTCGTGATATTTTGCGCTCGTCCACGGTGTTGCATAAATTGAAGGCGTTTGGTCCAATTTTGATGTTCATAACGTTCATCATTTTGAGGATACTGGAGTAGCCTTCGTTGAAAATGCTCGCAGCACAATACGACGCAATATCGACGGTTTTTGCGCCGCTGAATGTTTGTTTCGGAGCTAACGATCAGATCATCTGTTGAAATCGCTTCTAACTGACTATAAAATATACCTAGTGACATCTGTTGATTGACTTGGAATATTAGAAATGTTAGAAATTGAATTGCAAGTCACTACGCTGTACCCGCCGAACAGATAGGAATTTGCCGCAGGTACGCGTTTCGGAGCGCTTCGGTAAAAAGTCGAAATTTCAATGAAGAAAAATTTAGCCGGCTATAACACCTAATGTACCTTATTTTAGAGGGTTCAAAGTATTTTTTAAGCCAATAAACAAAAAATTGATTTTTTGAAAATTTTACAGTAGACTTCCCCCTTAACACAAAAAGTAGAACAATATATTTTTCAAATATATTGTTATTATGTAATTAACGAGTGGCACGCGTGCAATAGTGTGCGTCAGTTTCCGTCCCATAAATGATGCGTCGCACTATTGCGCATTCTTGCGCTAGAAAGGACTCGGTTCATTTCTTTGCTAAAAATGTATTATTGAATTTAAAAGAATCACTAATTTTATTACTAATTTTATGTTTCCAATATCAAGGAATACAAATTTTATTTCAAAATTAAGTGGTTTTCTATCCGCGGTGTGTGGGGTTTTTCGTTAAACAGTATTTTCCGTTAAATATGCGCCTTAATTTAGTATTTAATTTAGTATTTTTATTATATTTCTTTCTTCTATATTAATTTGGGGATTATGATTGTGTTTTCGTAATTTTTTGTTAAGTTAAATGAAATTTTAATAAACATTTTCGAAAATTATAAGCGCAGTTTATCTTTGTGCATTTACTGGCGATGTGAATTACGAGTCGGCTGCAACGATAGGATTTTACACTCTTTTGCTTTTTGTTTTAAAAAATATTACAAAAAATATCATGAAAACATAATTTTAGTTCCCAAATCAAATGTAGAAGAAAGAAATCTACAACAAATTAAAATAAGGTGCGTATTAAACAGAAAATAATGTATAGAGGATTGGAAATTATTTAATTTTGGCATAAAATCCGTATTTCTTAACACTAAAAACATAATATTAGTTTTTTTAAATTAAATAATACATTTTTAGCGAAGAAATGAGGCGAGACTTTTCTGACAGAAGAGTGCACAATAATATACGTATGCTACTTATAGAACGGATACTGACGCGCATTATTGTATGCATGTAACTCAAATGCACGTAACTCAAATTAACACATTATTAGAGATGAAAGTAATTTTAAGAAACACCGATCATTTCCAAAGATATAACAAAAAAGACGAACAGCAGAATTGTTATTCTTGTATTATTTATATAATAATCAGCTGCAATGCAGGTTGTTGTTTTTGCGTTGAACTATTCACGGTTTGATTTTGCTTCTCGTGATAAGGACGATATTGTATCAGTAATTACCTTGTTAGATATTCTCGGAAATGAGATAATAAATATGTGACCACAGGATAAGAGCGAACGGAATAATTTAGACATGTCTTTGACTGTTATTGCAAAAGTAATAATCCCAGGTTGAATGGTTTTATTGATTATAATGGATACATTGATGTTCCCTTTAATCATATAGATTAAATGGAGATGACAGAACATAGTCTCTTGCATTTAATTTATGGTTATGAAAATAATCATAATTAAATTCATACATCTCTGTTTTCTCATTTTCACACAAATTACGTAATTTTCACCCAAATTATATGAAGGAAAAAATACAAAAAGATAAAAGTGTCAGTGAAAATAATTAGTTCAAGCAGAATATAATAAGATAGGGAATCTACACAAATACAACCATAGGAATTTTCCAAATTATGAATAGATTGATTTCGTAATATATAACGTAGCTGCAGTTATCTAAACTATGTTGTTGAATTGTAAGAGTATAGATATTTTTCACGTGGCGAAATGTCCCTGAACTACTGTACTCTGTTGAACATCTAACTCGGCATCTATAATCGATTTGTTATTAAACATAGTATTTTTGAGAAATATCTTGCGTCATTTATTTCTCAATACCGTTTTATTAATCTCTAGGAGATTCCTTCCTTTGTTATATTTTCATTGCAACAGTCATAATGCTATGATAAAGTAATACTTTTTGTATTTATAACCTACTTTAACAAGGATGTTTTGTTAGATTTATTTTAGAATATAAAGTTAAAATGTCCGTTTATTCGTTTATGATATAATACAATTTTAAATTATATTTAATGAAAGAAAAGAAAATAGGGAAAATGAAAGAAAATAGAAAGGGAAGAAGAGGATACGTAAATGTTAATACAAATATATTTTCGCACAACAATGAACAATTTCTTCTGATTTTTTTTCTTTGAGATATTTTTCTCAAAGTAAATTATAAATTTTTTATTTTATATTTCTACAGATGTATATATAATATGCACTATAAACATATTTCCGTCTCATAACTGAATAATTCAATGTTAAATTCAACACAATACGTGAGTGTAACTCTAAATTCAGAAGATTAATCGAGCAACAATTTGATAGATTATGACCTATACCCAAGAAAGTATTAAAATGTTGTCAGAGAAAAACAATTACTTCTGAAAAATTCTAAATAATTTAATTTTTGATGGTGAATTACATGCACTTGAACCAATAAATTTAAAAGGAAATTTATCGTTTAAATAACACGTGTCATTGATAAAACGTAACTTGTAATAGTTAGTGAGGCGTTTCCCACGTCTCCCCCACTCACCTTGCATGATAAAATCCGCGCTACAGAGAGTGTTCATAACTTCCTGTACAACGAGCGACGAAGTCATTCGCTCACAGATGCGTCAGTCGCGATGGAGTCGTCGTCGTCGTTGTTATTCTCCTCGCCTTTTGCGTTTTTATCAACAACTTTGTTCACTATCGGCGTGCTGAAATTTGTCGTCGCTCTCTATCATGTGTACACTCACTGGAGTAAAAGAAGTGTTCCTTATATACAAGCGATTCCGAATTTGGGGCTGCCTTGGCAACTGTTGTTTCGACGCTTGAGCACCGCCGACTATATGAAATACATCTACAATTATGATTCGGACGCTAAGTACATCGGGATGATGGACATGGCCACGCCTCTCGTCGTTCTGCGCGACCCCGAGCTCATCAAAGACGTTATGGTGAAGGATTTCGAATATTTTACGGATCATGCACCTTTCTTGAGTGAAGAATTAGACCCTTTGTTCGGCAAGACTATCTTGTCCTTGCGCGGTGATCGCTGGAAAGAAATGAGGACAACGTTGAGCCCCTCTTTCACCGCCAGTAAGATGAAAGTTATGTTCGAGCTAGTGTCAAGGTGTTCCCACGAATTCACCGAATACCTGGCGGATCATCCAGAACTGTGGCCCTCTATCGATACGGACGATGCCCTCAGGCGGCATGCTACTGATGTGATCGCCACGTCGGCCTTTGGCATAAGCGTCAATTCCATGAAGGAGCGGAATAACGAATTCTTTATGAGAGGTATGGAAGTCATTGATTTCAGCAGCTTTGTGGCCGTATCGAAGATGATGTTATTCCGCGCGACTCCGCGGATAATGAAGGCACTAGGATTGACTTTCTTTTCGTCAGCTACGTCCAAATTCTTCAAGAGAATTGTGGCTGAGACCATTAAAATTCGCGAAGATCAAGGAATCGTACGTCCGGACATGATCCACTTATTGATGCAAGCTAGGGAGAAAGAGGGTCGTAGTGTGCACGATATGACGCTGGACGATATCGTGTCGCAGGTATTCATCTTCTTCTTTGCCGGCTTTGATACGGCTTCGACATTGATGTGTTTTCTTGTCCATGAACTCGCGGTTCACCGAGATATACAGGATCGTCTGTATGAGGAAATAGAACATTTCGCTGAGAGAAACGGCGAAATCTCTTATGAGTCTATGTCGAAGATGACTTACTTGGACATGGTGGTGTCGGAAGCTCTTCGGAAGTATCCGCCGGCGCCCCTCAACGACAGGATCTGTGTGAAGAGTTATAAGCTACCTCCGTCGAAGCCGGGCTGCAAGAGCGTGATCATCGAGCCCAACTCCTTGATATGGTTGCCTGTTTATGCGTTGCATCATGATCCCAATTATTATCCGAACCCGTCCAAATTCGACCCCGAGAGATTCAGCGACAAAAACAAGGACAACATCGTGCCATATACATACATGCCCTTCGGCCTTGGGCCCAGAATGTGCATCGGCAATCGTTTCGCTCTCATGGAAGTAAAAATCTTGGTGATTCATCTTCTACACAAATTTATCTTCAAGGCCTCGGAGAAGACTGTCGAACCTATGGTGTTCGATAAAAGTCTGTTTGCTTTAAAGCCTGATGGTGGATTTTGGATTTCATTGGAGAAAAGGGAAAAATAAACTGTGAAACGACTTATGTAACTCGTGTTTATCGATATGTGATATCTTATCGAAGTGTTAAAGTAAACGATTACTGTTAATCTTTTTAATTTAATTTTGTGTAGGAGATTATATCGTTATTATGTTTGAGGTATTCTTGATTTGTTTTTAATATAACGCCGAAACCTTGCAACTTGAATGGCATAAATATTGAAACTGAATTTTTCGAGCATATTACACTTATAATTATATATTATTAGATGGGAAGAAGATAAATATAATTTATAACACGAGTGATATCTAATATATAGGGTGTAATAGCGATAACGGCGGTCACCTAAGCGGAAATTTATAAAACTGGTGAGAGATCTCTTCCAAATTTTTTGCAATAAAGTGCAACTCTTAATCATGGTCACGCTAGCACAGGCTGATTATATGTTTTCACAAATAAATTAACCTTGTAATGATCCATCAGTTTAAAAAAATTTAATATCCCTACCGTATATTTAAAGGTTTATATATAGATATTATAAGATTTATATTAGATGTTATAAGGTTTATATGAAAGGTTAAAGGTTTCCGTGATATTGTAGAAAATAGTGCAATAATTAAACATGAATAAATTTACTGACTTACCACGTTTCTCTACTAGCGATCTTTACATCAGAAAACGACGAAATAAACTTTTCATAATAGCTCAACTATGAACATGATTGTATATTATGATAGCGTTGTTTTGTTTTATGCTTCCTTTGGTTTTACACAAAAGAAAGAAACTACTACTAACTACTTGCAGAATTCAATTTGTACCGACCACAGTCGAGATATAAAAGTGACCGGCATTATTTACTGACCGGTAATACTCTATTCTTCTTTAATAAATCAACTAGTGACTCTCGTTTCAGTAAAATTGTTATTTCTATATTAATCGTTTTCTTTCAAGGTTTATTTTGCCATACGCCACTCATGATAAAGACATATTGGATCAGTAATTGTCGCTCGTTAAACGTATCTCATCTTCGGGAATTAGATAGTAAACCTATAACTGCGTGAAAAAAACTGACATAGTAATTTAGATATATCTTATCCATACTACTGCAAAAATAATAATTCCAGGTTAACTATTTCATTGATTAAAATGTTTACTTTAATCTTCTCTTTGATTATATAGATTAAGCGGAGATTACAGAAAATAGCGCTTGAATTTAATTCATGGTTATAAAAGTAAACAAATTAAAATGTTGTGGTCTTCTTATAATTTTTAATCCAATTATATGTCAAATGGACATTTAAATCAAAATTTATTTGAAAATAATTTACTCAGAACTCGATGAGAAAACCCTTCCTAAATGCAACTGTCGGTATTTTTGAAATTGAAAATAGGTCAAGTTTGTGTAATATACAGTGCAGTTCCTGAATATTTTATAAAAGACAACATCGTTCTTGCGTTCGAGATACCCTCATTTCGTTTTTCAACACAAAAAAGTAAAACAATATATTTTTAAAATATATTGTATTTATTAGGTAAAGTAAAAAGTTCTGAGCGTTTTTTCGCTTTATTTCGACGATGAAATTAACATAGTTAGGATTATCTGATTTCGATCAAATATGCGCCGTTTTGTTCGATAACTTTTGTCCATTTTGAAGGCAATTTCATAATTCCGCGATTGAAGAAGTCCTCGTCCCTATTGGTAAAAAACTTGACCAGCTCATTTTCACAAGCCTCTCTTGAGGCCAGATTTGTATCATCAAGAAAATTTTGCAAATGCTTGAAAAAGTGATAATCGCTTGGTGCCAAGTCTGGACTATACGGTGGGTTCAATAGAATCTCCCATCCAAGCTCTCGGAGCTTCTGGCGCGTCGTTAATAATGTATGCGGCCTGGCGTTGTCTCGATGGAACACAACACTCTTCCTATTGGCCAATTCTGGCCGCTTCTGGTCGATCGCCTGCTTCAATCTGATCAGTTGTTGACAATAGAGGTCCAAATTGAGTGTTTTGCCCGATGGGAGCAGCTCATAGTGGATGATTCCTTTCCCACCAAACACACAGCAAAACCTTCTTGGCCGTTAATCCGGGCTTGGCGATCGTTTGGGCCGACTCACCGCGATTGGACCACGATCTTTTTCGGCTGTTGTTCTCGTATGTGACCCATTTCTCATCACTAGTTATCATCCGTTTCAAAAATGGGTCGATTTCGTTACGTTTCAGCAAAGAATCGCAGGCATCAATTCGGTCCAAAAGGTTCTTTTGCGTCAATTCGTGTGGCACCCATACATCGAGCTTCTTCTTGAGACCAGCCGTATGCAAATGGTTCCAAACGGTTTTCTGGCTAATCTTCAGTTCCTGGGCAATGGAATAAGTGCTCACGTGCCGGTCCGACTCGACGATTTCCATGATTTTATCGACATTTTCGACGATTAGCCTACCAGAGCGTGCCTCATCTTCGACGTCCATATTACCAGAACGGAATCGTTGGAACCACCGCTTTGCTGTTGCATTCGATACTGTATTGGGTCCATAAACAGCACAACTTTTTTTGGCCGCCTGCTCCGCCTTTTCACCTTGGTCGTAGTGGTACTGAAGAATGTATCGAATTTTCCCTTTTTTTACCTCCACTTTGGAATGCTGTAACACACAACTGCCTTGACCAAACACAAAACTGTCACAGAACTTTTTTTGAAGCGTAATGTCACCTTTAAATCGACGTATAGTATGACCCGATGTGATGTATACATCGTGAGATATGGCTTACTAAAGACATCTAGCGGAAAACGCTCAGAACTTTTTACTTCACCTAATATATAATTAACTAGTGGCTCGCGTGCAATAGTGCACGTCAGTGTCCTTCCCATAAGTGATGCGTTCATACTATTGCGCACTCTTGCATCAGAAAGAACTCGGTTCATTTCTTTGCTAAAAATATATTATTGAATTTAAGAAATCACTAATTTTATTACCAATTTTATGTTTCCGATGTGAAAGAATACATATTTTATGTCAAAATGAAGTGGTTTTCAATCTGCGGTGTGTAGGGTTTTCCGTTAAACAGTGTTTTCCGTTAAATATACGCCTTAATTTAGTATTTTTATTATATTTCTTTCTTCTACATTAATTTGTTAACTAAGATTGTGCTTTCAAAATTTTTTGTTAAGTTAAATGAAATTTTAATAAACATTTTCGAAAATTATAAGCGCAGTTTATCTTTGTGCATTTATTGGCGATGTGAATTATGAAGCGGCTGCAGCGATGGGATTTTATATCCTTTTGTATTGTGTTTTAAAAAATATTATAAAAAATATCATGAGCATATAATTATAGTTCCCAAATTGGTGTAGAAGAAAGAAATCTATAACAAATTAAAATAAGGTGCGTATTAAAGAAGAAAGCAATATATAGGGGATTGGAAATTACTCAGTTTTGACATAAAATCTCTATTTCTTAACACTAAACACATAAAATTAGTCTTTTTAAATTCAATAATATATTTTTAGCGCAGAAATCGGGCAAGACTTTTCTGACAGAAGAGTGGACAATAATATATAATATACGCTTGTCACTTATGTAACGGGCACTGACGCGCATCATTGTACGCATGTAACTCTAGTGATTAATAGATTATTAGAGATAAATAGGTTATTAGAGATAATTTTCAAAGGTATAATAAAAAGAAAAGAACAGCAAAATTGTTTTTCTCGTATTATTCATATAATAATCAGATGCAATGTAGTTTAGTGTGTTTGCGTTGAGCTCTTTAAGATTTGATTTTTATCGTGATAAGTACGTTATTGCATCTGTGATGCTGCTTGTTATACATCCTCGGGCATGAGGTAATAAGTTTATGAGCGCGGGAAAAGAGCGAACGGAATAATTTAGATATATATCTTTGATTGTTATTGCAACAGTAATAATTTCAAGTTAAATGGTTTGATGTTTTATTGATTATAATGGATACATTGATGTTTCCTTTAATTATATAGATTAGATGGAGATGACAGAACATAGTAACTTATATTTAATTTATGGTTATGAAAGTAATGATAATTAAATTCATTTATCTCCGTTTTCTCACTTTTACACAGATTACATAATATTCACTCAAATTATATGAATGAACAGAATACGAAAAGATAAAAGTGTCAGTGAAAAGAATTAATTCAAGAAAAATATAATAAGAATGGGACTCTATACAAATACAATTGTCGGAATTTTCCAAATTATAAATGGATTGATTTAATAATATACAATGTAGCTGCAGATATCTAAACAAAGTTATTAAATTATTAGAATATCGAGATTTTTGACGTGGCGAAAGTCCTTGAACTACTGCGCTTTGTTGAACGTCTAACTCGGAATTTATAATCGATTTGTTATTAAACGTGATATTTTCGAGAAATATCCTGCGTCAGTTATTTCTCAATGCCGTTTTATTAATCTCAAGAAAATACGTTCCGTTGTTATATTTTCATTGCAACAATGATAATGCAATGATAAGGAAATAATTTTTGTATTGATAACGTATTTTAACAAGGATGTTTTGTTAGATTTATTTTAAAATATGAAGTTAAGATGTGCATTCATTCGTTTATAATATAATACAATTTTAAATTATATTTAATGAAAGAAAAGAAAATAGGGAAAATGAAAGAAAACAGAAAAGGAAGATGAGGATGCGTAAATGATAATACAAATATATCTTCGCGCAACAATGATCAACTTCTTTTAATTTTTTTCTCTGAGATAGTTTTCTCAAAGTAAATTATACATTTTTTAAAATATTTTTACAGATGCATAATCTGCACCGTAATCAAATTTCCGTCCCATAACTGCATAGTTCAACGTTAAATTCATTATGATACGTGAGTGTAACACGAAAAGCAGAATATTAATCGAACCACAATTTGTTAAGTTATGATTTATACCTAAGAAAGTTTCAAAATATTGTCAATAAAATATTTACTTCTGAAAAACTTTAAATAATTTAATCTTTGACAATGTTTCGCATGCGTCGGAGTTAAGTGCGCCGACGGCACGATGAGTTGCCGGGACTGTCCAGACCTGAACGCGAAACAATCGTCGCATGCCAGAGAGGTGAGACGGGAAATTTAAAAAAAAGGAACTAAGAAAAAACTGAAGTTGAATCACACGCACAATTTATTCAATAAACGAATTTTGATGGAATAGACGACCGTACGATGAGACCGCACGGAATACGAGCGGAAATCTCCAGATCGTCGATTTTCCTTGCTGCAGATGGTCGCGAAACGGAAATCTTGAAGCGCTTCGAATTGAAGCATTCGCGATAACGGAGAACTTGTTGTCGCGGCGACAAAATTCTTGCCGCGATGCAGCTCGACGAACGCGCCTGCGGATGTCTCGTCGGCATGTTGAATCCGACGAGAATACCGCACAATTAACAATTAACAACATGGATACTCGCGTAACGTGAACTTTCGCAGCTCATCGATTCGCTCGCCCGTATCTCAACACGTGCTGCGAATGCGCTACCTGCTGTGTTTCGCCGTTTTTGCCGAACATCAGCTTGCGACATGTCGCACGACGTGTGATTGACAGGCCCGCGAATCGGCTGGAGCACGCTTCCAGCACGTGGAATCCTACGTTCCAGAATTTGAGCATAGATTCTTCGGAAAATGTTCGAATCAAGATACGGGTGAATTAAATGCACTTGAACCAATACATTTAAAAGGATGTTTACTGTGTAGATAATAGGTGTTCCTAATAAAACGGAACCCGTTATTAACTATTGTTTATGAGGCATTTCTCACGTCTCCCTGTCACTATTCGTGCATGACAAGATCCACCCTGCTGAATGTCTGTATTTATAACATCCTGTACAAAGAGCGTTGAAATCATTTGTTCTCGCACGTGACAGTCACGATGGAGTCGTCGTGGTCGCCGTTATTCTCGTCGCTTTTTGCGTTTTTATTAACAACTTTGTTCGCTATCGGCGTGCTGAAATTTTTCGTCGTTCTATATTATGTGTATACTCACTGGAGTGAAAAAGGAGTCCCTTATATACGATCGATTCCGAATTTGGGGACGCCTTGGAAATTGTTATTTCGACGCTTGAGCCACGCAGACTATATTAAGTACATCTATAATTATGACCCAAACGCTAAGTACATCGGGATGATGGAAGTGGCCACACCTCTCGTCCTTCTGCGCGATCCCGAGCTCATCAAAGACGTCATGGTGAAGGATTTCGAACATTTTACGGATCACGCACCTTTTTTGAGTGAAGAATTAGACCCCTTGTTCGGTAAGAACATCTTGTCCTTGCGCGGTGATCGCTGGAAAGAAATGAGGACAACGTTGAGCCCCTCTTTCACCGCCAGTAAGATGAAAGTTATGTTCGAGCAAGTGTCAAGGTATTCCCACGAATTCACCAAATATCTGGCGGATCATCCAGAACTGTGGTCCTCTATCGATACGGGCGATGTCCTCAGGCGGTACGCTACTGATGTGATCGCCATTTCGGCCTTTGGCATAAACGTCAATTCCATGAAGGAGCGGACTAACGAATTCTTTGTGAGAGGTATGGAGGCCAGCAATTTCAACAGCTTTGTGGCCATATTGAAGTTCATGTTATTCCGTGCGACTCCGCGGTTAATGAAGGCATTAGGTATGAATTTCTTTTCGTCGTCTACATCCAAATTCTTCAAGAGAATCGTGGCTGAGACCATTAAAATTCGTGAAGAGCAAGGAATCGTACGACCGGACATGATCCACTTATTGATGCAGGCTAGGGAGAAAGAGGGTCGTAGTGTGCACGATATGACACTGGACGATATCGTATCGCAGGCGTTCATCTTCTTCTTGGTCGGCTTTGGTACGACTTCGACACTGATGTGTTTCCTTGTCCATGAACTCACGGTTTACCGAGATATACATGACCGTCTGTATGAGGAGATTGAGCGACATTTCGCCGAGGGAAACGGCGAGATCTTTTATGAGTCAATGTCGAAGATGACTTACTTGGACATGGTGGTGTCGGAAACTCTTCGGAAGTATCCGCCGGTGTCCATCAACGATAGGATATGTGTGAAGAGTTATAAGCTACCTCCGTCGAAGCCGTCCTGCAAGAGCGTGTTCATCGAGCTCACCTACATAATTTGGGTATCTGTTTACGCGTTGCACCATGATCCCAATTATTTCCCGGACCCGAACCAAGTTTGACCCGTCCAAGTTTGACCCGGAGAGATTCAGTGACGAAAACAAGGACAGCATCGTGCCATATACATACTTACCCTTCGGCCTCGGGCCCAGGAGGTGCATCGCCAATCGTTTCGCTCTCATGGATATAAAACTCTTTGTGGTTTATTTCCTACACAAATTTATCTTCAAGACGACAGAGAAGACTGTCGATCCTATGGTGTTCGATAAAAGTATGTTCGCGTTGCACCCTGATGGTGGATTTTGGATTTCATTGACTGAAGTATCGTACGTGGAACGTCTTTTATAACTCGTGTTTATCGATATGTGAAATCTTATCGAAGTATTAAAGCAAACGATTACTGTTATTAAATCTTTAATTTTGTGTAGAAGATTATATCGTTATTACATTTGAGATATCCTTGTTTCGTTTTTAATATGACGCAAAAACCTTGAAACTTGAATGGCATAAACATTAAAACTGAATTTGTCGAGTATATTACACTTATATAATAATATATTCGTTTTTTAGAAGAGAAGGAGATAAATATAATTTATAACACAAATGATTTCTGATATATAGCTTGTAATAGCGGTAATGGCGGTCACTTAAGCAGAAATTCATAAAACTGTTGGTATCTCTCTCAAATTCCTTGCAAGAAAGCGCAACTCTTAATCATGGTCATTTCAGCACGGACTGACCGCTATTACCCAAATTATGTTATTACAAATAAATTAACCTTGTAACTATCCATCAATTCAAAAAATTCAGTACTCCTGCCTTATATTTAAAAGTTTGTATTAGGGTTTATAAAGTTTATATCGGGTGTTATAAAGTTGATATAAAGGGTTTAAAGTTTGCGTGACATTGTAGAAAATAGTACAATAATTAAACATGAACAAATCAGGCGGGACTTTTCTGGCGGAAGAATAATATGTAATATGACTGAACAATAATATATAATATACGCGTGCCACTTATGGAACGGACACTGACGCGCATTATTGTACACATGTAACTCAAATGTTTAATAGATTATTAGAGATAAAATTGTAAGAAACACCGATAATTTACAAAGATACACCAAAAAAAACGAACAGCAAAATTGTTATTATTGTATTATTCATATAATAATTAGATGCAATGTAGTTCATTATTTTTGCGTTGAGTGGTTCAAGGTTCACGTGTTATCTACATGGTAAACGTCTTTTTAAATGTATTGGTTCAAATAGTGGTTCAAGTGGTTTGATTTTGCCTCTCGCGATAAGAATGTTATTACATCAGTGATTGTCACTTGTTATACATCTACGGGAATGAGATAATAAGTATATGAGTGCGGAGAAAGAGCGAACAGAATAATTTAAATATATCTTTGACTGTTGTTGCAAAAATAATAATTCCAGGTTGAATGGTTTGATGTTTTATTGATTATAATGGATACATTGATGTTCCCTTTAATCATATAGATTAAATGGAGATGACAGAACATAGTCACTTGCATTTAATTTATGGTTAAAAAAGTAATCAGAATTAAATTCATATATCTCTATTTTTCCATTTTTACACAAATTACATAATTTTCACTCAAATTATATGAAGGAAATGAGTACAAAAGATAAAAGTCAGTGAAAATAGTTAATTCAAAGAGAATATAATAAGAATGGGAATCTGCACAAATACAACTGTCGGAATTTTCTAAATTATAAGTAGATTGATTTCGTAATATACAATGTAGCTGCAGGTACCTAAACAATGTTATTATGTTGTAAGTGTATCGAAATTTTTCCAGTGGCGAAATGTCCCTGAACTACGATTTTGTTGAACGTTTAACTCGGCATCTACAATCTATTTGTTATTAAACATGACATTTTCGAAAAATATCCTGCGTCATTTATTTCTCAATGCCGTTTTATTAATCTCTAGGAGATACGTTACTTTATATTATTATATTTTTATTCCAACAATGATAACGCTATGATATGGAAATAATTTTTGTATTTATAATGTATTTTAACGGGAATGTTTTGTTAGGTTTATTTTGAAATATAAAGTTAAGATGTGCGTTCATTTGTTTTTAATATAATGCAATTTTAAATTATATTTAATGAAAAAAAAAATAACGAAAACGAAAGAAAACAGGGAAAAAGAGAATGCGTAAATGATAATACAAATATATTTTCGTGCAACTATAATCAACTTATTTTAATTTTTTTCTTTGAGATATTTTCCTCAAAGTAAATTATACATTTTCTTTTATATTTCTACAGATGCACAATCTGCACCGTAAACAAATTTCCGTCCCATAACTGAATAATTCAACGTTAAATTCATCATGATACGTGAGTGTAACTCAAAAACACGAAGATTAATCGAACAACAATTTGTTAGATTATTACCTATATCTGAGAAAGTATCAAAATATTTTCAGTAAAACATTTACTTTTGAAAAAATTTAAATAACTTAATCTTTGACGATGTTTCGCATGCGTAAGAGTTCGGTGTGCCGACGGCACGAGGAGTTGATGGGACCGTCCAGATCTTAACGCGAGACAACTGTTGCATGCCAGAAGGGTGAGACGGGAGATTTACAAAAAAGGAACTAAAAAAAAAACTGTAGTTGAATCACACGAACAATTGATTCAATAACCGAATTTTGATGGAATAGACTGTACGATGAGACCGCACGGAATACGAGCGGAAATCTTCAGATCGTCGATTTTCCTTGCTGCAGATGGTCGTGAAACGGAAATCTTGAAGCGCTTCGAATTGAACCATTTGCGACAACGGAGAACTTGATGTCGCGGCGAGAAAATACTTGCCGCGATGCAGCACGACGAACGCGCTTGCGGATGTCTCGTCGGCCCGTCGAATCCGACGAGAATACCGCACAATTAACAATTAACAACAGGGATAGTTGCGTAACGCGAACTTTCGCAGCTCGCCGAATCGCTCGCCCGTATCTCAACACGCGCTGCTAGTGTGCTACCTGATGTGTTTCGCCGTTTTTTGCCGAACATCAGCCCGCGACGTGTCGCGCGACACGTGTTTGACAGGTTTGCGAACCGGCTGCAGCACGTTCCCAGCACGTGGAATTCGACGTTCCAGAGTCTCAGCATAGATTCGTCGGAAAACGTTCGAATGAAAACAGGCCGTAAATTACATACATTTGAACCAATACATTTAAAAGGATGTTTACCGTGTAGATAACACGTGTCTCTAATAAAACGGAACATGTTATTATTTATTGTTTATGAGGCGTTTCACACGTCTCCTTGTCACTATTCGTGCATGATAAGATCAGCGCTGCTGAATGTCTGTGTTTATAACATCCTGTACAAGGAGCGATGAAATCATTTGTTCTCGGACGTAACAGTCACGATGGAGTCGTCGTGGTCGATGTTATTCTCGTCGCATTTTGCACTTTTATTAATAACTTTGTTCGCTACCGGCGTGATAAAGTTTGTCTTCGTTCTATATCATGTGTATACTTACTGGAGTAAAAGAGGAGTCCCTTATATACGATCGATTCCGAATGTTGGGATGTCTTGGAAATTGTTATTTCGACGCTTGAACTTCCCCGACTATGTTATGTACATCTATAATTATGACCCGGACGCTAAGTACATCGGATTGATGGACATGACCACTCCTCTCGTTCTTATACGCGACCCCGAGCTCATTAAAGACGTCATGGTGAAGGATTTCGAACATTTTACGGATCATATACCTTTCGTGAGTGAACAATCGGACCCCTTGTTCGGTAAGAATGTCTTAGCCTTGCGCGGTGATCGCTGGAAAGAAATGAGGACAACGTTGAGCCCCTCTTTCACCGCCAGTAAGATGAAAGTTATGTTCGAGCTGGTGTCAAGGTATTCCCACGAATTCACCAAATACCTGACGGATCATCCAGAACTGTGGTCCTCCCTTTATACGGAGGACGCCTTCAAGCGGTACGCTACTGATGTGATCGCCACGTCGGCCTTTGGCATAAGCGTCAGTTCCATGAAGGACCGGAATAACGAATTCTTTATGAGAGGTGAGGAGGCCCTTAATTTCAGCAGCTTTGTAGCCATATTGAAGTTCATGTTATTCCGCGCGTCTCCGCGGTTAATGAAGGCACTAGGTATAAATTTCTTTTCATCGGCTACATCCAAATTCTTCAAAAGAATCGTGGCTGAGAGCATTAAAATTCGTGAAGAACAAGGAATCGTACGACCGGACATGATCCACTTATTGATGCAAGCTAGGGATAAAGAGGGTCGTAGTGTGCACGACATGACTCTGGACGATATCGTATCGCAGGCATTCATCTTCTTCTTGGCCGGCTTTGGTACATCCTCGACATTGATGTGTTTTCTTGTACATGAACTCGCGGTTAACCGAGATATACAGGATCGTCTATTTGAGGAAATAGAACGACATCTCGCCGAGGGAAACGGCGAAATCTCCTATGAGTTAATGTTGAAGATGACTTACTTGGATATGGTGGTGTCGGAAGCTCTTCGGAAGTATCCGCCGGTGCCCATGAACGATAGGATCTGTGTGAAGAGTTATAAGCTACCTCCGTCGAAACCAGGCTGCAAGAGCGTGATCATCAAGCCGAACTCCATGATTTGGATACCTGCTTACGCGTTGCACAATGATCCCAATTATTTCCCGAACCCGTCCAAGTTCGATCCCGAGAGATTCAGCGACGAGAATAAAGACAACATCGTGCCATATACATACATGCCCTTCGGTTTCGGACCCAGAATGTGCATCGGCACTCGTTTCGCTCTCATGGAGGTAAAACTTTTGGTAATTCATCTCCTACACAAATTTATCATCAAGACCACAGAGAAGACTGTCGATCCTATGGTGTTCGATAAAACTATGTTCGCGTTGCATCCTGATGGTGGTTTTTGGATTTCATTGGAGAAAAGAGAGAAATAGACTGAAGTATCGTACGTAAAACGGCTTATGTAACTCATGTTTATCGATATGTAAAATCTTATCGAAGTGTCATAGTAAACGCTTACGGTTTCTAAATTTTTAGTTCTGTGTAAAAGATCATATCGTTTTTATTGAGATTGAGATATCCTATTATTTAATTTGAGATATCCTTATTTCGTTTTTAATATAAAACAGAAACGTTGAGTCGTGAATAGCATGAACATTGACATTGTATTTGTCGAGTGTATTACACTTATGTAATTATATATTAGTTTATTATTGGGGAAAGATATAAATATAATTTATAGCACGGCTGATTTCTGGTATATAGAGTGTAATGGCGATAATGGCGGTCACTTATGCGGAAATTCACAAAAATTGTTGAGATATCTATCTCAAATGCCTTGCAAGAAAACGCAACTCTTCATCACGGTCACTCCAGCACAGACTGACCGCCATTACCCAAATTATGTTATCACAAATAAATTAAACTTGTAACGATTCATCAATTAAAAAAATGTAATACTCCTACCATATGTTTAAAACTTTATATTAGGCATTATAAAGTTTATATCAGCTGTTCTAAGGTTTACATAAAGGGTTATAGGTTTGCGAGACATTGCAGAAAATAGTGCAATAATGAAACATTAAGTAATCAGGCGAGGCTTTTCTGACAGAAGAATAATATGTAATATTACTGGACAATAATATATAATATACGCGTGCCACTTATGGAACGGACACTGACGCACATTATTTTACACATGTTACTCAAATGTTTAATAGATTATTAGACATAAAATTGTAAGAAACACCGATAATTTACAAAGATATACCAAAAAAAACGAAAAGCAAAATTGTTATTATTGTATTATTCCTATAATAATTAGATGCAATGTAGTTCATTGTTTTTGCGTGGCGTGGTTCAAGGTTTGATTTTGCCTCTCGCGACAAGGATGTTATTACATCAGTGATTGTCACTTGTTAGACGTCTACGGGAATGAGATAATAAGTTTATGAGCGCAGTAAAGAGCGAATAGAATAATTTAAATATACCTTTGACTGTTGTTGCAAAAATAATAATTCCAGGTTGAATGGTTTGATGTTTGATTGATTTTAATGGATATATTTGATGTTTCTTTTAATCATATAGATTAAACGGAGTTGACAGAACATAGTTTCTTGCATTTAATTTATGGTTATAAAAATAATCATAATTAAATTTTTATATCACTGTTTTTCCATTTTCACACAAATTACATAATTTTCACTCAAATTGATATATATGATTTTCATTCATATTGATATATGAAGGAAAAAAACAGAAAAAGATAAAAGTGTCAGCGAAAATAGTTAGTTTAAGGAGAATATAATAAGAATGGGAATCTACACAAATACAATTGTCGAAATTTTCCAAATTATAAATGGATTGATTGAGTAATATACCATGTAGCTGCAGATATCTAAATGATGTTGTTAAATTGTTAGAATATCGAGATTTGTGACGTGGCGAATGTCCCTGGAACTACTCTTTATTGAACGCTTAACTCGGAATTTATAATCGATTTGTTATTAAATATGACATTTTCGAAAAATATCTTGCATATATCATTTATTTCTCAAAGCAGTTTCATTAATCTCTCGGAGATTCGTTCCTTCGCTATATTTTTATTCCAACAATGATAACGCTATGATAAGTAAATAATTTTTGTATTTATAACGTATTTTAACGGGAATATTGTGTTAAATTTAATTTAAAATATAAATTTAAGATGTGCGTTCCTTCGTTTATAACATAATAAAATTTTAAATTATATTTAATGAATGAAAAGGAAATGGGGAAAATGAAAGAAATGGAAAAAGAGGATACGTAAATGTTAATACAAATATATTTTCGCGCAACAATGATCAACTTCTCCTAATTTTTTTCTTTGAAATATTTTTCTTACAGTAAATTATAAATTTTTTATTTTGTATACCTGCAGATGTATAATCTGCACCAAAATTAAATTTCCGTTTCATAATTGAATAAATCTATGTTAAATTTATCATACGATAATGTATCTCAAAAACCACAAAATTAATCGAAGAATAATTTTCTAGAATATGACCTATATCTAAGAAAGTATCAAAATGTTGTCAGAATAAAACATTTGCTTCCGAAAACTTTTATATTATTTCATCTTTGATGAATTACATCGGACGGTGAATTGTAGACACTTGAACCAATACGTTTAAAAGGATGTTTACCATGTAGATAACACGTGTCATTAATAAAACGTTACCCGTAATAGTTCTTGAGGCTTTCCTCTCACTCCTCCCACTGTCCGTGCATGATAAGATTCGCGCGGCTATGATCATAACATCATATTCAACGAGCGACGAAATCACTCGTTCTCGGACGCGTCAGTCACAATGGAGTTGTCGTGGTCGTCGTTACTCTCGTCGCCTTTTGCGCTTTTATTAACAACTTTGTTCGCTATTGGCGTGCTGAAATTGGTTGTCGTTCTATATCATGTGTATACTCACTGGAAGAAAAGAGGTGTCCCTTATATACCAGCGGTTCCGAATTTGGGTTCGCCTTGGATACTGTTGTTTCGACGCATGAGCTTCCCCGACTTTAACAAGCACATCTACAATTATGACCCGAACGCTAAGTACATTGGCATGATGGACATAGCCACTCCTCTCGTTGTTCTGCGCGATCCCGAGCTCATCAAAGATGTCATCGTGAAGGATTTCGAACATTTTACCGATCATCCCCCTTTTGTGACTGAAGAATTTGACCCCTTGTTCGGTAAGAATGTCTTCGCCTTGTGCGGTGATCGCTGGAAAGAAATGAGAAACACGTTGAGCCCCTCTTTCACCGCCAGTAAGATGAAAGTTATGTTCGAGCTAGTGTCAAGATGTTCCCACGAATTCACCGAATATCTGGCGGATCATCCGGAACTACGGTCCTCTATCGACACGAAGGACGCGTTCAGGCGGTACGCCACTGATGTAATCGCCACGTCGGCTTTCGGCATAAGCGTCAATTCCATGAAGGAGCGTAGTAACGAATTCTTTATAAGAGGCATGGAGGCCAGCAATTTCAGCAGCTTCGTGCCTGTATTGAAGTTCATGTTATTCCGCACGACTCCGCGGTTAATGAAGGCACTAGGTATGCATTTTTTTTCGTCGGCTACATCCCAATTCTTCAAGAGAATCGTGGCTGAGACCATTAAAATTCGCGAAGAGCAAGGAATCGTACGACCGGACATGATTCATTTATTGATGCAAGCTAGGGATAAAGAGGGTCGTAGTAGTGTGCACGATATGACGTTGGACGATATCGTGTCGCAGGCATTCATTTTCTTTTTGGCCGGCTTTGATACGTCTTCGACAATAATGTGTTTTCTTGTACATGAACTCGCGGTTCACCGAGATATACAGGATCGTCTATATGAGGAAATAGAACGACATCTCGCCGAGGGAAACGGCGAAATCTCCTACGAGTTAATGTCGAAGATGACTTACTTGGACATGGTGGTGTCGGAAGCTCTTCGGAAGTATCCGCCGGTGCCCATCATTGATAGGATCTGTGTAAAGAGTTATAAGCTATCTCCGTCGAAGCCAGGCTGCAAGAGCGTGATCATCGAGCCCACTTCCATAATTTGGATACCTGCTTACGCGTTGCACCATGATCCCAATTATTTCCCGGACCCGTCCAAGTTCGATCCCGAGAGATTCAGCGACGAGAATAAAGACAACATCGTGCCATATACATACATGCCCTTCGGCCTCGGGCCCAGAATGTGCATCGGCAATCGTTTCGCTCTCATGGAGGTAAAACTCTTGGTGGTTCATCTCCTACAGAAATTTATCTTCAAGGCCACGGAGAAGACTGTCGACCCTATAGTGTTCGATAAAAGTTTGTTCGCGTTGCATCCTGATGGTGGGTTTTGGATTTCATTGGAGAAAAGGGAAAAATGAACTGACGTATTTTACTAGAATCGGCTTATGTAACTCATGTTTATCGATACGTAAAATCTTATTGAACAATCTTATTGAACTGTCAAAGTAATCGCTTACTGTTTCTGAATCTTTAGTTCTTTGTAAAAGATAGTATCGTTATTATGTTTGAGATATCCTTGTTTTGTTTTTAATATAAAGCTGAAACATTGAATAGCATTAACGTTGACATTGTTGAATTCGTCGAATATGTTACACTTATAATTTTATATAAATTTATTAGAGAAGGAGGGGAAAATTATAATTTATAACAGGAGTGATTTCTAATATATAAGGAACAATGGCGGTAATGGTGGTCAGCTAAGCGGAAATTCATAAAACTGGTGGTCGATCTTTTCCAAATCCCTTCCAACAAAGAGCAGCTCTTAATCATGGCCATTCCAGCACCGACTGACCAACGTTACTGAAATTATATGTTTTCACAAATAAATTAAACTTGTAACGTTCCATCAATTCAAAAAGTTCAGTATTCTTACCGTATATTTAATGGTTTATATAAGAAATTATAAGGTTTATATTAGGTGTTATAAGATTTATATGATATTAAAGGTTTGCATGATATTGTAGAAAAAAGTTGCAATAATTAAACATGAATACATTAGCTGACTTATAACGTTTCTCTCGCAGCAATCTTTACATCAGAAAATAGCGAAATAACCGTTTTGTAATAGCTCAACTGTGGACATTACTGTATATTATGATAGCGTTGTTTTATCTTATGCTTTCTTTGGCTCTTCACAAAGGAAATAAACTTGCAGAGTTCAATTTGTACCGACAGCCGTCGAGATATATAGGTGACCAGCGTTATTTACTGACCAGTAGCACTCTATTCTCCTTTAATAAACAAGCAAGCGACTCTTGTTTCAGTAAAATTGTTATTTCTATATTAATCGTTTTCTTTGAAAGTCATTTGTCATGCGCCATTTATGATAAAAACATATCGGATCATTGATTATCGCTCGTTAAACATGTCTCTAACGGGAATTAGATAGTAAACTTATGAGCGTGGGATAAAAGCGGATAAAGCAATTTAGATATATCTTGTCCATAGAATTGCAAAAATAATAATTCCAGGTTAACCGTTTCATTGTTTAAAATATATACTTTAATGTTTTCTTTGATTATATTAGATTAAGCGGAGATTACAGAAAATAGCGCTTGAATTTAATACATGGTTATGAAAGTAAACAAATTAAAATATTGTGGTCTTTTTACAATTTTTATTCTATATATATGTAAAATGGAAATTTAAATAAAAGTCTCTTTAAGAATAATTTAGACTTAGAAGTCTATGAGAAGTCCTACCCAAATGCAACTGTCGGAATTTTTACAATTAAAAATAGATTTGGTCCGTGTAATATATAGTTCATTTGCCGATACATTTATAAATATTTATAAATATTTATAAGTATTTTATGGATATTCTGATATATTTATTTGAAGAGAGCATTTTAATTTAGAAACTTCAGAATTTTCGATTTTGGAGATTTTATATTTTCTTAAATTACAATGTCTGAGGAACATTTTCTCGAAATTGTAAGTTGATCCGAATTCAATGGACGGAAATATATAAAATTAAATATATTCGTGTATATTGTTCTGTTAAGTACTGCGCAATATTGGAACACACATATTTTAACTCAGAAATTGTCCTTGTTTTTATTTGAGGGAACACACTTGCCTCTCTCTCTCACCCTCTCTCTCTCTCTCTCTCTCTCTCTCTCTCTCTCTCTCTCTCTCTCTCTCTCTCTCTCTGTAGGAGAATACTGAAATGGGATTTCTTTCTTTACATATTTTTAAATATTAAATCGCTGCCCTAAACCTAGTGAGAGTTTAACAGTAAAATTCGTTGCATATTTTACTATGTGTACGTTCAATGAAGGTGGAAGAACTTTATTACAAATCTTTTGCGCAAGTATTAGTAAACTCGAATGTGCATACATAAGTCGCTACAGGAGACGAACATCACATACAGAAAGCAGAATTGCGCGCTAATAAGTAGCGCGAAGATGGAAGGATTAGGCCATAAGGAAAAACAGAAAAATCTTTTTCTGGAGGCAACATCTGTAAAAGGTTAACTTTATAATTTTGGAGTGGATAAATTAGTGTAAATGTAAAATGTTAATATTTTCATATAGTCAACTAAATATAAAATATAAAACTTTTAACGCATTTTTGTCGATAGAGGTTTTCAAAATGAGTGATCACTATATCACACATTTCGAAAACGTTTCGATTGATCGCCTTGCAACTTTACGCACATTTTTTAGATACAAGAAACTAATCTTTGATGTAGGATATTTTTTTCGGATGCGTAGTTTTCTTAGCGCAACTCAAAATGCGCAGATTTTTTAATGAAAAAATCGCTTTGTTAACTTGGAATGGTTTCCATTTTATTCAAATGTAATATTTCTCAAAATCGCGACATCAGAGATACGATTCGAACGCTTGGACATACGGCGAACTATACCGAGGCCACCGAACACGGTCGACCGTTGACACCGGAGGACCACCCCACCGGCCGGAGTAGGGCACTCATCCACCGACCGGCGGGGCACGGGTCACAGCGTTGAGCGGTTCAAGGTTTGATTTTGCCTTTCGCGATAAGGATGTTATTGCATCAGTGACTGTCACTTTTTGGACATCTTCAGGAATGAAATAATAAGTTTATGAGCGCAATAAAGAGCAAACAGAATAATTTAAATATATCTTTGACTGTTGTTGCAAAAATAATAATTCCAGGTTGAATGGTTTGATGTTTGATTGATTTTAATGGATATATTTGATGTTCCTTTTAATCATATAGATTAAACGGAGTTGACAGAACATAGTCTCTTGCATTTAATTTATGGATATAAAAGTAATCATAATTAAATTCATATATCACTGTTTTTCTATTTTCACACAAATTACATAATTTTCACTCAAATTATATGAAGGAAAAGAACAAAAAAAGATGAAAGTGTCAGTAAAAATAGTTAATTCAAAGAGAATATAATAAGAGTGGGAATCTACACAAATACAATTGTCGAAATTTTCCAAATTATAAATGGATTGATTGAGTAATATACAATATAGCTGCAGATATCTAAACGATGTTGTTAAATTGTTAGAGTATCGAGATTTGTGACGTGGCGAATGTCCCTGGAACTACTGTTCTTTATTGAACGCCTAACTCTGAATTTATAATCGATTTGCTATTAAATATGACATTTTCGAAAAATATCTTGCGTATATCAT
>NW_014554513.1:0-481 GCF_001313825.1 Dinoponera quadriceps | reverse complement strand
CGTTTTAACGAGACGAAATGCACGTGTTTACTGCCGGTAATCAACCGCGTTGCACATTTATACGAATTATTTTTCTTCGGTCTCTCATCCCCTCCCGTTACGAGCGCCCGCGCGGATTTAAATCGTTTAACGTGAAGAATCCGCTAAAAAATAAACGACCGGTCGTGTCATCGTTCTGTGCAAATAGAGCAGCGCATACAATACGCCGCCAAGATACTGGAAATTCGAATGCAGCGCGCGCGGCGAATCTTGGAAAAGCTTTTCCTCTTTTATTGGATATATTTCCTTTTTTATTTTACAGCGTGATGATTAATAAGATATTTTTGCACACGTTCTTTTAACCCTTTGCACTCGAGCGGCGCCGATACAGCGCCCGGCCGATTTGAAGCGTCAACTCGAGCGGCGCTGCTACGGCGCTTGGAAGGTTTGACGAGTCGAAATGCGCTGCTACGGCGCTACGGTGTTTTGTAACTCGATCTAT
>NW_014554512.1:1006654-1035095 GCF_001313825.1 Dinoponera quadriceps | reverse complement strand
TCAGGGGGCCGCTCGACCGGAGGAAACGGAGGAAGACCGTGTCCATTCTCTCGATTATCTCCGGAAATAATTAGCGCGGTCGATCACCGTGTCCGTTCGCCGGGTGAGAAACAAGTAAACCTATAAAAATACCATTAACCAGGGTGGCGCACAAGTGCAGCGGTTCGCACAGCGCGCGACGGGCGGAATGAGGCGACGCCGGGCAAAAAGGGGGTGGGAGAAAGACAGGAAGAGAGAGAAAGAGAGAGACGGAGGATCGCGAAAGAGGATAGGGGAGAATAAGACGGAGAAGCGGAGAAAGGAGAGGATAGAAGGTAAGGGGCAAGGTCCGTTAATGAATTTCGAAGCTGGAAGCGCTCCGTTCCCTATATCCTGGAGACTCTCATTACGTGAGAAGCTTTAAGAATTCCTGCTACTCGTAATTCACTGCGATTCTGGAAGGCCGAAAGGTTGCTGGAACAGTGGCGGCGTATCCGCGACGCCATTAGAATGCTCGTT
The DNA here is from genome assembly GCF_001313825.1 of Dinoponera quadriceps. Classification (NCBI taxonomy): domain Eukaryota; kingdom Metazoa; phylum Arthropoda; class Insecta; order Hymenoptera; family Formicidae; genus Dinoponera; species Dinoponera quadriceps. The sequence goes on along the minus strand of NW_014554512.1, from coordinate 1,034,597 downwards.
CGCCTCCCAGTGTCTTCCCGAGCATGGTGATAATCCACTAATTCAACGGGGCAAAGCGACGTCGTTCGGATTCACTCCCCCGCTCCATCGGTCTCGCGAATTCTCGCGTCCGGCGGGCTCCCGATGCCGGGCGCTTTCGGATCATTTCGAAACGTCGCGAACTTTGAGAGTTCTTAAGTATTCTCTCTCTTTCTCTCTTCTTCGCGCGGGGGAGGAGCCGCGAGGTACGCGAGCGATTAAACGAAACTTCGAATCGCGATTTCTCTCTCTCTCTCTCTCTCTCTCTCCTCCTCGATAGTGTTGGTTCGCAAACTGATATATTAGTTAAGTGTTGGCGATCGGGATAATTTACGTAAACACAAATCTTTCCCTGCAAACGGGAGGAACAATCCGTGCGAGGAACTTTGTTGGTGGAAGCTGCGGAGAGTGCAAACGTAGGGATAATTCAATTATTCCTCGGATTTCTAGGCTACTGTCTTTTCTAAAACGATCGATCTCGGCCGGTTCTTCGAGCTCCGTTCGGATGTTCAAACAATGTTGTTGTTAATAAAAACATGCTCGTTACTTTTTGCACCGTTATAATATCAGCTTTCTATTAGTTTAAATCAGAGAACCTAAGACAAGGAGAGACAAGGTTAATCGACACTGAAGTATGAAATTTTAATACTTACACATATGTTGAATATCGACACAACACAAAATTTTGAGACAATAATATGTAACGTAATATATTAAATTAACATACGAGTATGTTAAAAATTCAATACAAAAATGTTTACAAAGATTTTAACAAGATTTTAACAAAGACCAATTTTTTACTGTGCGCGTAAATTACGGGCGTCGCGTCCACGAAGGAAAAAGAAACTCTCTCTCGCGAACATATCTCAAACACCGCGTATTGCGCTTAGATTAGACACACATTTTAAGACATTACATTTTAAGACCTTAGATTTTAAGTAATCCGACGTACGCAATAAACGCGGGGCAGAGTCGAGGCATGACTTTTATTCACTTCGCGAGCGCGCATTAAGTCCGACGCAAGTTCGTAATAAAAAGCACATACCGGTTGTATGCTAATTGCCAAATGGCGCTTTGCACGCGCGCACACATGCACGCAACGTGTGCGTAATTGTGCGTCGCAACATGCCGCGGATGATATAATAATAATTTCGACACGCGCGCCGGGGTGTCGGTAAGAGATAAAGCGATCGGCCGCAAACGAGCCGTGAAATTTCGTTTCACGTTTGGCCTGCCGCGATCCAAACGCCGACGCGATTCGTACGCGTATACGTGTGTACGTGCGTGAGTGCGTGTACAAGCGTACGTATGCACGCGTTCACGCGTGCACGCGGAAAGACAATGCGAGGACGTGCCGCGCGCGAACGAGCATCAATCGAACGTATGCTCGCATTCGCAAAAGTCTCCGTAAAAGTGCCGGGGGCTCATAACGAAGCAGCGATTGTAAGGTAAATATTATTCCAGAAATTCCGCTTGATCTTCCTACCCCTTTCCTCCACCTCCACCACCTCCTTCTCTCTTCGCCCGGCTCTGCCCCATTTGCGCGCCAACAAATGGGAATATTTCTATGGATATGCAATTCAGCTCGCGATCATTGTTGATCACATATGCGAAGACCGGCGCGCAGTTTATGTGTACCGACGCACCGCTTCATAATTTAGTGCGCATTAATAAAGCCCACCGTTTGCGCACCGACGTGCCTTATTGTCGCGCGCGTGGCCTTCCAGTGCCAAAATTGCGAATCTTGCCGGCGGCGCCTCGTGCGGGTGGCGGTTAACCGTTTGAGTGCCACGCGTCTCTGCTGTTTCCCCGTCCAAACGTGCCAAGGAGCGCTTTTTCGCTTGTCTTATTCCCCATCCAGAAATGCCAAACGGCGCGATAGCGCTTGTCTCATTCTCCGATGATTGCATCCAAATGTTAGATTGCAATGAAAATTCGTTCTTTTATCAGTTGTCTCATTATTTCATTTTTACCTAAAACGGAATGGTAGCCGTAAAGTCGCGCATCGACAGAAGCCGAGCGTCTGCCGGTTATCGGCTTCGCAGCCTAGAACGCTGGTACTTTTCGAGCGAAACAGAAGAAGCGCAAAATCGCTCCTTGGCACTCAAACGTTAAGCGAATAGTACACGGATCAAACTGCAATACGAAAAATTACGTAGTACGTTATAGCGAGGTATAAACAATACATCCTGTCCAAACAACTTCCCAATTCGGGTCAATTAGCCGGCCTATAACTAATGACTTCCTCGTCACTTGCGCCCACGGCGCCCACTCACCAACCACGACATACGTGAGTTCTATATATATATGATGCACGCATACACACACACACACACATATATATATATATATATATATATATGATTTTGGTCGCAATATCCGGCAACAAATTAGAACAGGTTCAAACATTTTCACCCCGGCGGGGAGTAAATAAAGCAGCTCAAGTATTTAGATAGCAAACACTTCTTTCCAGGCGATCTTGTCCGCCTCTCACAATAGGGAAGGTCATACGATATTCCCCGCTATGTTCTTGGCTTCCCTTTATTTTCACGATCCTTCCCCCCGCGCTCCGCGCTCCTATCCCACCGCGCTGTCATTTATATCTGAATGCGTTAAAGTCGGCACAGTCACAGTTCCGTCGCGAGTCCAATTTTAGTCATAAAAGGAGCCCTTCCTGAAGCATATAATAAACATTGGCCTTATCTTCCCTCCGTTTCCTCTCCCCCTTTTCCGCCTCTCATGTCTCCTCATTTTTCTTTTTGTCTCTCTTATCCGTACTTGCTCCTGACTCCGTTCCTTCATAAGTAATGCCCCTAACGTTGCATTTTTTTCTCTCACTTCCTCCACCCCACCCCCCGCCTACCCCGTCCGGAAAGCGAGGAGCGGAGCGAGGAGGTAAGGTAACGGAATGTGAAAATAAGCTAAATATTTAGCGAACAAATACATCCGGGCGCGATTGTGTGGTTTATGAATGTCAGCTGGCATGATTCCTCCTGGGGATTCCCGCCTCGCCTTTCCCTTTTCTGCTCCGGGCGATAGGGGGAAATGGTCGAACGGACGGCCACGGCCCCGATTCGTTACTAGGACGACGGTAATTGATGTCTCCGAGAAAAGAGAATTCTTGCGCACATCTACCCTTTCTAGTTTATGAAGGGACACCCTCGGAATAAACGAGACGCTCCGGGAATTTAATCCTACAACACGCAAGTCCACGCGGACTGCTTATTAAGATTACTTGCGCCGCGTGTAGAACTCCGACGTATAACATTCAATTAAGAGACAAAATCTCGAAACGTGTGACGTAAATGAAATTATGCTTGTTTATCTCTTCCGCGGGTGCGCACCCGACGAAATGGAAAAAATTCCTACGTAATATTTGGAGGAAGCATAGCGCGGAGAGACGAACTATAAAAAGACGAACTAAAAATGGCGGTTGTTCACTAAATCGCGCTAAATTGTACCTTCAGTTTATCACTGTTGCCTCTTCATTTTTCCTCAACTCCTGCTTCGAGAAGGCGCGTAAAAATGTATTGCCCCGCGATGAAGATCATTAGTTCCCTCGATCGAAGAGGCAGCATGAGATGCCGTATTTCTACAAGTAAATAGAGCATGTCGTGCATTAATGCCTTATATAAAACGCTGATATCCTCTTCATACTTTTTCGCCCTTTCCATAAAGGATTACGCGCGCTTCGAGAAGAGCTCTGAAATTTTGCGTGAGCCTTATAAGAAGAGTATTTTCAGGTTATAAAGATAAGAAGTCTTTAAGATGTACGATAAAACCAGAAAGTGGTCCGAAAATTCGATTGTGATATAAAGCCTGCTATGTCAGGAAGCATCAATTTATAAAAGTCGCGTAAAAACAAAGTTACCGATCCGAATCGTATTTTATTTCTACTTTCTCGAAGAAGAGGCCCCGGTTACTTAACGTTATTTTCGCATTAGAAACAGACTGTCACAGTTTTCCTCACATTTACATATAAGCAGTGTGCCCGATTGAAATTTACAAAATGGTTAAAACAAGGACACACGAGATGTATCAACAAAGCGCTTCCTCGCTTTCTCCGTTTACCTTCGATGAAACAATTCTACCTTTTCACCCGAGCTGCACTTAATTTCGAAGAGATTGAGCTTCCCGACGGAAGCAATTCTCGAGATATTCGCGCGAAATCCTCCGAGACACGAGGTTATGCCCGCATTGACATGTTCGGCTGTCACGAGAATAGACACAAAATGTCACGAACGCGTTACATCATTATCGAGCAATCTTTCGGAAAGCTACCGAGCGAGTGGAGTGAGCGGGAGGGGCGTAATCGACTTAACGAGAACGACCTATTTTCGTTGGAGAGCTTGCCAAAGCAAAGCGATTCGAAGATCGGCGAACGCAGTCTGCGCCACCGCGGGAGACGTTATTCTATCCAGTAATCAGTTGCTATTCTATCTTGGAGCCCGCGCGTAGATCGTTGTATCTGCGATCAGTTGGAAGCGTTTACGATAGCGAATTCAGAATTTAGCATATCTTCGGCCGATGAATATTCCGGCGTATTACTCCTGTGATAGAGTATATGCGTACCACGAGAGAGAGAGAGAGAGAGAGCTTCATCCTCCTCTTACTATTACCACCGCGGTGTTTCTACTCCCAGCGTTTACCGGGATTTACTAATACGAATCCTAGGCGCCGTAGGATTTCAATTCGTGTAATTGTCGCTTTTGAGCGACACGTCGCGCAAGGCTCGACGAAGTTGCCGGCATACCCGCGAATTATTCCGAAGCTTTTGTGTTTCATAGATACGGACGATGCCGGGGCTCCCTCGCGTGTTCCTATTCGTATCGGGGATTTCATACGCGAGGCATTACGCGTTAAGTGGCAATGAAATTACACGCGTCGTGCCGGCCCGCAGATATTTGCGTAACGAGGCTGCGCGCACGTGTGCTGTCTGACGCTACTGTTTCCGAGCTCGCTGAACATGTGTGCGTGTGCGTCTGCGTTCTTAATGTAAATGGCCCGTCGAACTATTTTTTTTTAAATCTTTCTAAATTTTCTCGATGGAAGTACCGTCTACATGTCTGTAAAGTCAGAAAACGACTGACCATTTGGAAGCTGAGATATTCGCAACTAAAGATGATACTTTTTATGTTTTCCACGAGGTTAATGCCCTACTTTTAACTCCTACTTTTAATTGTTTCTACAGCGCATTTAGAATTTCAATGAAAAAAACCATTGCGATATTAACACGTTCGCCGCGAACTACGAGTATACTCGTGCTACTCTCATATTTTGAAACATAATATTGTAATTAATGAAAATTCATGCTTCAAATTTCAAGGTACATGCTCCGGTGTGTACGCGCGCGCGTAAACTTACCCTTTGCTCACGATAACGAGGAGAAATAATCGGGAAAGTGAAAACCATCGAAGGAAAGGGATCGATGCCGAATTAATCTCGCGAAGAGTCCGGGCGCGCGGGGCGCGTGCGAAAATTTATCGGCGGCTCGTGAGCGAGGAGAAGGTGATTAGATTTCAAACCGGGAGCGCGCGGAAAAGAGGAAGCACCGCAACGGAGCCAGCCGTTGCGCGGGTTCAACCGACGATTCCGACAACACAGTGAGCCCCGGTCGCAGTCGATCGTAGATTCGACGGGAGTTACGGCGAGAAGCTTTTCTCGCCGTAACACGAAGCGCGCGAATCTCTCTCGACTCGGCCGGAAGCCCCGAAAGAGCAACGGCCTCCACCAACTCGGAAGCAACAAATTGCCTCGTCTAACATAACAAACAGGTTGCGGGGCCGGCGTGTCGGCCGTGTAATGCTCCGGGGTGTTACTGTTGCGACGGGACAAAAAATTATCACTTCAAGTGGCAATTCCGCGACTGTGCAGCCCGTCATGTGAGTGTATATGTGGGAATATCTATACACATATATATATACGTGTGTGTCTTTCCAGGTGGAAAGAGGAAGCGTACATACACGTACACCTGCTCGTACACAAAGGCGTGCACGCGCGCGAGGGTGTCNGAGCCCCGTCTGGACGACGCGATAAAAGGAGTAAAAGAGACTATCAGAGCTACCCCCTTATCTTTTCTTCGGTGTGCGACACTGTGGTCCGTCTTTATTACGGAAAGACATGTCTACGGCGGACCGTGAATACGAATTGCCTCATGTTAAAAACTGTGCTCTCTCTCTCTCTCTCTCTCTCTCACACATTCTCCCACACGCTCTTTGCTTGTCCTATTTTTTCTTCTTTCTTTTTTTTTTTACATCCGACAGTGCAGCGTAGAATCTACGATAGGAAGCCCCGGCTACACGAAACAAAACAATACGTACGGCGGAACAAACCCCACGCTCGGCTCCGACCACTTGCGATTGCAGACAGGACGGCGAAGATGGCACGGAAGTGACACTCTCGTCCTTGTTTTATTTCTCGTGCGGTTACGTAGCTACTTCCGCGTGCGCGAGGGGTTGTCTACTCCTAGCCAGGGGTTGCACGCGCGTACCACATTCATGCCGAGAATAGGATACGAGCTCGCCCGAAAAAGGACGTACGAAATAACATCTTGGCGCGAGGCTCGAGAATCGACTCACGATTGAGGGCGAGGGGGGAAAGGAGGGAGTGAGAGAAAAGAGCCACGCGATCTCTTATCGTCTACGTAGGGAAGTCATATTTTATAGTTTGTCGCGTGATATCTTCCTCGAAGGGCGAAACGCGGCCGGTAAGAGGCGGCGATAATGAAAACAAAATGGAATTGAAATCAGGATTCGATTGAAGAAAAAACCGATTTCAAAGCGAATAACGCACGCGATCTTGCCATTTGCTCGACTTTCGCGGGTATACATATTGCAAAAATGACACTGTTCTCCCGATAGTTTATAAAATTCGTTGTATCGGGGTAAATCAAAAATTCGATGGTATCGCTATTTTCAGCGGAGAAAAGTAGGCACCAAATTGGTTCGGAAGCGCTTGCAAATTTCAACACGTCGTTTCGGGAAAAGCCCGCATGCGTCAAACGTATGTAATAGAAAAAGTTGAAATGGACGAAATAGACGAAATGGATGAATTTCGATTTCAGAATATTGATTCCGATATTGTCGGGGAACGAAAACAGGTGTGTGTCGTTTGCGACCGGCGACCGTAACGATCGGAGCAGCGCGAGCGGACGCGAACGCACAGATGAGGGAGGGGTGCGCCAAATTTGCGGAGTGGCCTTTTTCCACGATGTGGGTAATATTTTAGCGTTTCTTCTTCTTTATACTCGCTCGGCGAACTTTCCGTCATCTCGTTGTAAAGACTTTAATGCTCTCAGCGCGAGGAATATCGCTTGTCGACTCTCGGGGGACGAGCGGGGCCGTTTGAAATCGCGGTCGTGCGACCGAATCAAGACGTTAGGCGAATCGAATAAAATATAGAACTCCCGCATTCTGCCTGCCACGCTCCTCTTCTCCACGCTCTTATTTTCGCGCGTGTTTGAAGTTCCGAGTTCTCCCGGCAACTTTATACGAGCTCGTTACGGCGTACTCAAAATTATAGTTACAGTCTTGACTACATTCTGAATACTTTCTATACTTTCCGGACGTTCTCGCCGGAAAAAGCGCTCGATTGGGAACTTTGCGATACGTCAAACCGGTTAATATCCCGAGTCGAAATTCCGACAAAAGCGTGCTTCGTTAAAAACAACGGTAAGTTAATGCAGACTGTGCAACATTGCACCTCGAGATTTCTCATTGGGCCTTTAAACTCGACGGAATTTGCCAGATTCATGCGGAATTGTTTTAAAAAACAAACTGAGCTGAGTAACCTCTGTAATCAGCGGAGGCGATACCACGTTACCCTGAAAGAATCCGGGAGAATCGAAAATCATCTCATTTGCGGGCCAATCGAACACGAGACCAATTATTGGCGCATGGACAATTACTTTGGCGTGCGTTGACGGTTTATAAAAAGAAGACAAAGAGGAAGAACTTGAGTTTTCTCCGGAGCGTTTTGAAAGCGTCGATTGTTGCGATCCCTCGGCGTGATGGACGGCGTCTGTTGACAATTGATGGCGGGGCATGATTGCTTTGCCGATCGCTTTGTACTCCTGTACGTCACATTCTTTCTTGTAACCGAATCATTACGTCTGGAATCAACGAGCGACGCACGTATCGCGACACGGAGCACGTAGAAAAAAGATAGTTTTAATCAATGATAGATATTTTCATAATACAAGCAAGAATATTATCATTTTCTTAGAAGATTTTTAGTCTCGAATTGAGCGCAAGTAATACTTGCATCAATACAAGTTCGATCAAATCAAGATTAAACTAATCTTCTAAGAACATCTTCTCAGAAGATTATAATATTCTCACATATATTTCAGAATATCTATAATTGATTTACATATATAGATGACTATTTTTTTTCCGTATATCGGTACGTTAGTTACAATTTCAATCGAGTGACAGATACTTTTAATCATTTTAATCATTAATCATTTATTCATTTTGACGTCGCTTTCGTCGACATCACATTCATTAATACATACTCGTTTCTCCAGCCGAGTCGTATATATGCGAGTGCCAGTATCAGTGCCGGTGCCCAGCGTCAGTGCCACACGATGGAGCACCCAGAGCCGCCAGGACCAGGATACTGGGTTGAGAATCCAGGACGCAGGACACTACGAAGCAGGACGGGCGACGATGCGTCATATATCTCGAGGTGTGTCAAAGCATTATGCAGAAGATGTCCCATTTTAACGGGCATTTGAGGAACTTACCGACAAGAAGGAGATACCCGAGTCGAAATTTAAGTCGGCGTTCATAGATTGTCATCATTTGGCAAATAATTATAGCTTCATGAATCTCCGATTATTTGTCTCTCTGACTTTGTATCTCTGTATTTGTATCTCGGATTATTTTCCTTTTACCTATTTACCTATTAATCTTTTCAATTGATAATAAGACACGCTGTGATGCGTCATACAATTGATATTTATATCACTTAAAAATTCAATCGATTTCTCCTGACTTGAATAAATTTCTCCCTGAAGAGGTTAAAGTCGTTAGCGTGAATTCTCCATACGTTACTAAGGGAGCATCAATATGCGAGATACACGGCAGCTGTGTGCGCGAGTATTTGCTCGCCGTTTAGTATTTCTCGCGGCATTTATTTGCCTCCCCACAAGAGCGAAAGAAACACGATATCGCGGAGAGAGAAACGCAAGAAAATTGACATTTCTCAGAAACGTTCGGCATTTCATCGGACACTTGATTCAAATTAAAGGCAAAATATTGCATCTCTAATGAGTGTTAAAAATTATTAAGTTGCATCACTTCGACCGTGCAGCGAACTTAACGCGATTCCAGTCGGGGATACTTAATACCAAGAGAAAGCTCGGGAAAGCTCGACTTCACACAAATCAAGGCGACATTTGCGTACACCGATACGCTTCGCGGAACATACCGCTCTTTTCGCTTTCGCGTAACTTCCTGCTCAGAGGAACGGGTTATAATCTTTTACAAAAGCCGGGACGCGCGCATTCTCTATACGTGATACCTTCGTTACCGTATCTTCCCATTTGAAACGCGAGCGAATTAATATCTGCCTTTTGAAGGAACCGCATGACGCCATAATCGCGATTAAAAGCGCGCCGCACTGCCAGCCGCGGTCGCACGGTGTTTCGCTGTAAAAGCCCATCGAAAAATGGGATGACAGTGCGCTGCTCGCGGTAATAATACCCAACAAGAACTTTCATTAAACTCGCACAATGCGCCGCGCGATCATTACCGTGTGCTCGATAGCGTTTTTTATTTACGAAAATACCGGCGGCGCCAGACAACGCGGGTCATATACGGCCGGCGTTATGTATTGGATAAACGTTCGGTTCGTCGGACTCTCGCGGGCCAGTTCCGTTCGTTATTAAAGAGCGCATTGGACTGACGTCTATCGATCATCGTTCTTAACCAGAAACGGCGCCGGGAAGCAAGAAATAGAAACGTAAGCGACGGCTCGTAAGTGCGCGCGGCGGTCGATGTGTCCCGACGAAAGATTTATTAGACGGCAAAAACGATCGATCGCTCGCGCGAAAGAAACGAAACGCTTCGTATTACTTCGCGGCATGTATCGTACCTCCGACGAATGATTATTACACGCCTTTAGTACCATCGATCGCCTCGGCGTTGTATTTCTTTCGGGACCGATCGGGGCCGCAAATTTTTCACGACTCCTACGGTCACAACGGCGGTGCTCCCGCAGCTGAGAAACCCACTTATGCACTCAAACGAAATGCTTGTCTCGACAAACAAATGTTACGCTTGTGATAATTGAAGTTTGATTCTCCGAAACGAACGTGATAAAGCTTTGGTTCGGAGAACCAAATTTCGGCTCTGACAAAACATTTATTTGTCCATATTCAAATAAACATTTCGTTTGAGTCGGATGGGTTACCTCAGTGAGGTTGCACAGTCACGAGAGAGTCTTTACCAGCGTATGAATTATTTAATTAACGGGAACGCATGTCGGAATTACCATGTAACACTGAAAAATCTGTAATACTGTTGGTTTTAAATAAAAAAGACAGAGAGGGAGGGGGGGGATAGTAGTAATTAGCAAGCTGCGCTAATACTTCGTAGCGTGAAGCGACTCTGCGCGAGGCTTTTATACGCAATGTCCCGCGTTTTTCTCGTTGCAACTTCCCTTATTACGAAACACCGTATTTTCATTTTCCGTATCCGTGTGGTGAGGTGAAGAAAAAATTCCGCTTAGGTGTCAGGTTGAATGAGAACGGAGGAACCTGTCGAAACGCGCACGCGAAGTTATTGTCCATCTACATCTTCGAAAAAGGATATTGAAGGGGCGGGGAGGAGGGGGGCAAACGAGAAATGTTTACCACGAAGGATGCTAATTAGCTAGCCGGAGGATCCCGATGTTTCAGCTTACATTTTGCTCGGCGATCGCTACATACGCAATCTTACTTTGTAACGAGTTGCGCGGCGAAGCGAGAGAAGAAACGGCGGCGCAATTACGCGAGGGTCGGGGGGGGAGGGAGCCTTTGAATTATCCCTAAGGAAAATGGAATACATTAAACAGCGAGCCGATAGAAATCGCCGGCTATCCCGAGGCCCGAGGCGATTTCGCGATTCGCCGCGCAGCGTGTGGAAACGCTAACTTCTTTAATTCGCGCCGCGCGATCCACAAACGATATACGCGCGCTGATCGAGGCCTGACCGTTTATCCGCAACTTCTACTTTCCGCTGGGGATTTTAACGAGTCGCCTACGTTAATCCCACATTTCCCTTTCTCTCTCTCTCTCTCTCTCTCTCTTTCTCTCGCGCGTACGCTCGTCCGCCACACGCGCCGTTTGAAAGTTCGCCTTCCGTTAAATATTTCGGCGGCTGTCGAAAAAACGCCGCTTTGAGAAAGTTGAAGTAAACGACGTGGAGTGAGGGTCGCTCCAGGGGGTTGCTGGGAAAACGGATGGAAAAAGTTTCCAGCTGGGCCTGATTAACGGGAAATATGTCGCGGTCGAGAATCGTCGTTCGGGAAGCGAAAACCAATTAAACGCGGTAAGTGAGCCTTAGCTAATTTGTCACTTCGCGAGGAATTCCTCCCGCGCATCGAGCCACTTTGAATTATCATGGTCTGTATAATGAGGTTATTCTGGTCGGTCGTGGCCGATCAATTAATTAAATAACGAGCGATTTGCCGACGTTACCAAGTTACACGCGTGCGAGCGCCCGCGTATTCAAGAGACGCAAGAAAACTGTTGTCATTTTTGCCTGGCATATTCTGCGAGCCGAGTTATTCCAGCTCGTGCTGGCGAAATAGCCAAGTTCCATTGCGAAGAAGCTATTGTCCAAATGAAATTCTTCCCGCTGGGAGTGCCGCGAGTCGAAATGATCTTAAAAAAATAGAGGAGCAAGTAGTATGATTCTCCCTTCCATCTTCCTTTAATATCTCTGATTGCCGACGAATTATTAGGTAACAAATTCGAATGATTATTTCTAGAGAATCATTTGTTTAGTAGCTCGCCGTTGCGCAGTAGCGCTAATACGCTAATACACAACAGCCGGCATTTGTTGTAACATATTCTTACTTTCGAACATTTCGAAACGTTTTCAAGATATATTTTAGCATTCAATTACACATACTTTCTCATTCTCTTTCAACAATAGGAGAAGATAACAATATGTCCGAAAGATGAAAGTGAGAAGCGAAGGGGGGAACTATGGGCAGCGAGGAAAGTACAGACTTTGTTAAATAATAATTTGGTTAATGCAAAATTTCGTTCCGTTTTTTAATCTAAATGTACACGTATAACATTTGTATTTTAAAATATTTTATTTACATATATTTTTAAATACAAACAATTAATTTTAAATATGAATTGTTTTGTTTGATAATCTTCCATCTCTCCGGCAACTGTATCATTCCGTAGAAATTCTAGAATTTCTGAGCAAAAAACTAATTAAGAAACGGAAGAGACTTTTGCATCAACTCAATAATTGATTCGAACGATTCGACGACCGAGGATTCTTACCTTTTCTGGGGTGAACGATGCGCGTTTCCAGAGATTTTCCGGCCGGGCAGGCCGAAAATGGCAATTACAGGTTGGCTTTGTGCATTCGATGCATTTTATTTGTCTTCACTTGTAACATTGACTCATTCGAGGATTATCAGTGTCGTAAAAATCGCTTCTATTAATTAACGGCTTTATCGCGGATGGTGTACGTATAATCGTATAAATTACAGATTTAATCGCGTCGGGGATATCTTCGGTATCGCGACGCAAGAACGTTCTAATGTGTTGAGAATTTATGACTTTCGCCGATGCGTTTATATCACGTCGTGTAGATACAGGCACGGCGTTAAATCCGGAAGCTTAACAACGATAAAATAAACACCCACCGTTAAAAGGATTTACACGACTCGATGTGTCCGTAATTCATTTAGTACAAAAGATTACGATTAAGAAAGAAGGTTGAGGAAACTTGAGGAAAATGTAAACTGTGGATGCAAACTGTGGAGGAGGGGGGAGAGTTGTAAGTCGAAAATAATCACCGTTGCTATTATTACTAACATTGGGTTGAAATATATTCACCAAGCCTTGGTAATTGCAACCAAATCCTTTTTTCAGCGCTCTCAGTTGTTATCGATGCCAATATCTGTCATACTTCAGTCCGCAGTATTCTGATTAATTGAAGTGAAATCATGAATGCAAATATCCATGCTTCCTAACAATGTGACTATAAAACTCAATATTACATTCGACGTGATCAATGTTTCTCATCCAGAGATTTTCCTAAATGACCTCATTTATTTAAACAGCCCAAATCGATCACACTACGTGGACGTCATTTTAAGTACCTTACTTTCTTACACGGATGATGAATGATGGCAAGTGAAGTTTACTCTAAACTATGTCCGAAACTGAAACTAGGTGGTAGCTTCTTAGCGGCTCAATCGAAACGCATTAATCACCCGGCGATCTGTGTCGCTCGTAAAATCCAGCATTCAAATAATAAACGTGTCGATTGCATTCTGCCGCTTCGATACACTGAATGCAGCGCGATATAAATGATCAAGCGGATGTATAATCGGATGAAAGGACTCGTTTTTTCCAACGTTACATGTAAATGACGTATTTGAACGTCACTTACTGCGTTACCGTGCACATCGGGATTATCTTGCAGAAAGTAATTAATTCCGTGTCACACACGGCGCGTCTCGCGTCGCGCTCTCGTTTGAAATTCACCGCTTTATCCGTTCGCGTGCGAGCGGAATCACGTGTCAATAAGCGATACGCCGCGAAGTAAAATAAATAATTGAAATGCTCGAAGGGCGAAAGAGGCCACGGTTCTTTACAAAGTAACTCCTGCTCGCGGCGGTCTAATTTACGGAGCGGAACGGGGTATCGGTACAGTTTACACACGCGACACGCGCGACGACGGCGCAAACTGACGCACACCGACACCCCCGCTGCGAATGTGTAAGCACGAGTTATGTTTTGTACACGTGACACTCGAGACGATAATGGGAAGGAGTCTTTGAATAATTAAACTTCGCTTCCCGGCAAACTCCGCTTCCCGCTTTGACTGCATGTGAACATCTCTCGATGCTGCCTTCTGAGCGGAGTCAAAGTTAGTCAACGAATGCCCGGAGTCGGTCGTCGTTGTAATTCCCGCCGTCGTAGTCGTCGTCAAAGAGTCTTTACAACGTCGTCTGTACAACGCGGAGTCGGAGAGGGTGCGGGGGGGAGGGTAAAAGGCGAGTCCGCGTTTACATATTCATACGATAACGACGCGCATCGCCGCGGACGTTTATGCGCGTTTATTGCGCGGCATCGGCGTCCGCGCGCGCGCGCGGATAAAACTCCGCTAAATCCCGCGTGAAACGCGCGCGCGTAATTAAAGGCGCGCCATTGTGCGGCGTCGCGCGGAGAATCGCCAAGGGTATTATTCCATCGTGATTACTCCAGCTTCTCGAGACTCGAAATTCAAAGTTCTACGTGATTACTCCAGCTGCGCGAAGCTTATCCGAGCTTTTTGACACTTTAGGTTCGAGATTCAACGTTCCGCCTGATTACTCCAGCCCCTTGAGATTCAACGTTCTACGTGATTATTCTAACTTCGCGAAGCGTAGCCGAACTTGCTGAAGCTTGAAGCTCCAGATTCAAGGTTCTACGTGATTATTCCAGCTCCGCGAAGCTCACCCGAGCTTTTTGACGCTTTAGGCTCGAGACTCAACGTTCTACGTGATTATTCTAGCCTCGCGAAGCGTGGCCGAACTTGCTGAAGCTTGAGACTCGAGACTCCAAGTTCTACGTGATCATTCCAGATTCGCGAAGCTTATCCCGACCTTTTTGACGCTGGCATGGAAATATCTGTTAAGCATACGCTCCGACGCACGGGTTGCTTCCACCCCCCCTACCCTTCTCTCACACTTCATTCTTTTTTTTTTTTCATTTTCTCCCCCTTCCTTTTTATTCTCCGCCGCCGCGGCAAAGAGGCTTTATTTGATTCCTCCCGGCACCGCGCGGGCTTAACAGCCCCCATTGAATTTCTGTCCTTCCGTAAAGAAATCGCGCAAACTGCTACATGGGGAAAAATATTGCGGCACGGCGGTGCTGCATTAGCACGGATATAACGTCTAGGCGGATTCGCTCTCTCTCTCTCTCTCTCTCTCTTTCTCTTGCGCGCACGGCGCAGCAAGTCGAGTAGAAATATTGCTTAACCAAACGCAATTACGATAACCCCGTTCTTGGACTCTTTCAGCTTCTTCCAGCGTCCTCCATCCGCGCCCGAACACTCGGCACCGCCTCAAGAAACCTCGGGGAAATTAGGAGCCGGCCGACTGGCAAGAATCGAGGGTGTCGCGCGTTTCGCGAACATTCCCTGCAGCCGGCGCACGCAGGTGCGGTCGGGAAAACGCGAATAGCCGACAGGTAGATCGCGCGAAAGTTTCTTCGCGGATCCGCCGATGAAACAGTTCGGATTCTCGTGTTTTCTCCTACGGTTCTCCTCGTCCCCGTTGCCGCAGCGCGACGCGCCGGCGATTGTTATTTCGGTCGCGCTTGAGTGCGAACCCGCGGCGGACGACGGCGTTGTTTGCGACGCGTAAATCGGCGCTCATTTAGAATTCCCATTATGTCGCATTATCCCGGCAAATAAATAGCCGGCGCGAGGAACGCTTCAATAGGCGATATTCCCCGCGCTGATGCATCGAGCGGGCGCTCGCGCCGTAATTACCGTAGATTGTCAATTACGGCGGAGTGTATTTAACGCGCCGTTGTCGTCAGACTTTTGTCGAAATGACGTTTAATTAGTCCACGGCGCGGTATGCTCGCGGTCGATCACGGGGTATTATTGATAAATAATTGCCAGGCGGAAGTTGGCAATTCCCCCCGAATCACGCGTGTGCCACGTGCCGCAGGCGTAAGGCAGTCTCGCACTGTCGTTGCTCGATTCATCGCACGGAGGAAAAAGCTTGCTCGAATTGATGCGACGATGAACGGAGCGAATGCCGTCTCGATCCGCAGGAAACGAAATTTCTACACTGAGATCGAATTCATAGTTATTTCTTATCTCAGTCATATGTATACTTTGTAGCTTTAATCGTAAAATTAGTAGTAATATGCATAAGGTTATTATAACTGATGTTATAGTAACATTTGGAAAATAAACTGGTACTACGGCCTCTCATTTGCATTTTGTATAGTAAAAAAACCTGGACGGAAATAGTAATCATAAAGCTAGATTAAATATAAATTTTAATAAAAAATTACTTCTTAATTATATTGTTTTCCAAGCAGTTTTAAAAACGGAGTTTAATTGAAGGAAATAATATAAATTATTATTATTTAACATAAAATATATTTTATTATCGGACATTAAATTAAACCATTTTTGCACATACTACATTTAACATTCGTTATAAATTTTGGTGGAACATTTAGATATATCAATTAGATCTGTTTTAACAGCGCTCGACCGCTAATAGAGGAAACGTTGCTGAAATCCGAACTCTGTTTATAAATTCCCTTTTATGATATATAAATTTTATTTCATTAATTGAACATATTTGAAAATCGGCCATTGACGTCCGCGGTTTGATTCGTTAGCCGGACACCGGACAAGATTCTCTGAAAAGCTGACAGTCCGATTCAATATCGGATAATTAGCAATCTTGCGCTGTAATATCACGTTTTCTTGTACTAGAGAAATGGTTTTCCTGATTATAATTCTTTCACTATGATAACAATAGTTACAAACATCAAATATTTTTCATGCACCGTGGTCGTAAGAACTAAATTCGACCCTTCGAATCATATTTTAAATACGGAGATAATATTTAAAATGAGAGAAAATCATTTCGATCATCCTCTATGAGATTCTATTGGAAAAATCCAAAGCACATATTTGATGTCTTGTATATCCCACCTGTTTAAGATATATTTGAGATATTTTTAGCGTGTGGGATTTATACCGCAATACAGACATTCTGTAACGGAGTATTTCAAGTTTGGTTTATATAATAAATATTGCAAAATGTTATTGCATTAACGTCTGTAAGATAGAATTTGTATTTCTGTTAAACATTTATTAGTTACTTTAACTATTACCTTTCGTATATTTATTTCTCATTTTTATTTCCTAATCAACTTTTTTCAAATCACGTTTTATAAGTTATTGTATCGCCGGATCTTATTTATAAATATTATTTGTAATTTTTTTATAAACCGTATATTCCACCCCTATAGGATATATAGCAAAAATACAAAGGTTTTAAAAAGCTTTTCTGCTAAATATAAAAAGTAAATATTTCGTATTTCCATCTTTTTTTTTTTATAATAGTAGACAATATATAGTTTTTATTTATATAGTTAATTTGCCTTAAATATGATAAATAATACTTGATAAATTAAATTTTCCTCAGGTGCGGCGTATATATCGGAGTTACCTTACCCCGCATAAAAACACCGTGCGCGGCAACCGTCGGTAAGAAAAGCAGAAGAAATGAAACAGCGACTGAGCGTGTGCAAAATCGCGTACGGAAGAAGATTAAGTATTTACCGGCGAATCAGCGTTTTTCAACGGGGAGCTCCTGAGCTACCGCCGTGCCGGATGTCCCTCGATCTTTGTTTCATGCAGTTTTAGCAAGAGGATCGATTTGCGGCGGACTATCCGTTAAAAGGGCCCGAGATATTTTCACGGAGGTTATACATAACGGAGGTACGTTAAAAGATTTATTTTCGCAAAAAGGATCGCGGCCGGCGAAAAAACACACAGCGCGTCACCTGAGCCAGGGCGCGAGGGCGAATCAATAGCGGCGTGTTTTATAACAGAACCACGTTGCAAATCGTCGACGAAGGACTACGCGCCGTTCTCGCAGCGGAGAGAACGCTGACAAAGCGACGACAAAACGGATCACGTCGGTTCACTTTTGAAACCCGAGCCTGGCTGCCGCTCAAGTGACCCTCGCATCGAGAAGCCCGCAGGCGTCAAATGTCGGCCCCTTACCGGCATTTGCGCCTTTTAAACGGCGCGGACCGTCTGTGCGAGCGTTGAAGAAGGCCGGTCGTTGTTAATTTCCAGTGCGTTCACGTATTCCGAAAACGGTGTCGCTCCGCTGCTCCTCCGCGCCGCCGTGATTAGCGGGAACTATTTACGAGCGTGCCCGGGCTGTGTGTACGTGTCTGCGTGTGTGGCTTTCGAGAGTAACGCGACGACGACGACAACCTGGCGCGCGCGGAACTTATTTAACTCCGTCGCGCAGCGCGCACACTTGTGAAATAATCATTTTTAAGAGACGAAACTCGCGCGAGGTCGACCTGAATTTCCGCCGGGGCAACGTGCAAAGGAAACGGCTCTGGTGGCGTTATCATTCAATGAATGTTACTTTGTGTTTTTATACGCTGATTTTCTCAGCTCGAAAAGCTCGATAAAGCAGCCAACGGAAAGCCGCCGGCATAACAGAT
The DNA here is from genome assembly GCF_001313825.1 of Dinoponera quadriceps. Taxonomy (NCBI): domain Eukaryota; kingdom Metazoa; phylum Arthropoda; class Insecta; order Hymenoptera; family Formicidae; genus Dinoponera; species Dinoponera quadriceps. Next base: position 1,016,134 of record NW_014554512.1, on the reverse strand, counting down.
GCAAACACACACATACACACACACACACACACACACACACATACCTGTCACGGATGAATTCGCGACATGGTTCCGCGTTAAATTTATCCGCCGCCGGACATGATCCGTTTAAAGATCTTACATATAGCACCGCGCAATTTATACGCCCGCGGACGTTTTGCTGAAGCACACGTGCCGAGATTGCATTCGATTCCAATTCGACATAAATTACAGCGCCGCCTTGCTTATTTGCCCATTTTGCCGATTACCGTTTTGATCGTCATATTTAAAATTCGAATTTCGCCCACGCTGTTTTGCACGTTTGCAACATTACCCGGCCGAACAACAACGATTAGCATTAAACCGGACGAACGGAAAGAACTTCGCGGGTGTGGCAACAACATTTCTTCATAACTCGATCATAACACGCAGCGGCAACGCATTCCGTGCCGGACTAATTTCACACGACTCGTCGTCCACGTGGTCGTGTTACGAGCTGAATTTCATTCGTCAAGTAACACGTGTGTCATAATAATTATGTAGGTATTTCATGATTATCGTTTGGTTCAGAATCAAAATCTCGGTAATGCTGGCTCACCTCACTTTTATCAAATTTGAACAAGATGCGCAGAGATCTTGAAAGTTTGAGGTCCCTGAAAAATTCGAAATTCCAACTTCTTCATTGATTTCAGAAAGATCTCAGTCGACTAAAACGTTGAAAATATGAAAGCACGAGGGGGTTAATTTCAAACTTGCGTAACTTCGAAGCGTAGCTGCGAACATTTTTATCTTTAAATTTAGCGCTCTGATTGTCAAGGATAATCGACCGAACTCTTCAGGAAGCTATCACAAAAATTGTATAACAATAGTAAGAAGTTTCCAGAGGAAATAATACGTGAGACGTTGAGGTGGGCGAAATATCAAGACGGCCTGAACGGAGGAAGTTCAGCGACACGAAACGCGTTGAATGCTTTCTACGCACGAAAAGAATCGGAGTTTACGATTCGTCATTGAAGCGTCGTCTTACACGCCACGGCCGGCGCTCGTTTACGCGTTTCCTTCCGTGAAAGCGGCACATTTAATAAATCTCGCGCTGCGACATTTTTTCTCAAAGCGCGCTCTTTGTTTATCAATTGGATTGCGCGGCGTGTCCTCGAGGGAGGACGTCGTTACGCTGTTGTGCACACTGTTACCGTCGGCCTGCGCGTTTATTAAATGCAAATTTCAGCCGGATACGGAGAATTTCGTCGGCGCGGCGGTATAACCGCGGGGTGCATGAAAAAGCTAATGTGTGAAAGGGAATTTCGTCATTTCGTCCGGCGCAAATGAGCGCTCACTGACAAAGCGGCCGGTCCATAACGATGTCAGCACACAAACGTCTCCGTGGTGCGGGCGCATACATCTCGTTGCGGTTCGGCTGCGGCACGGTGCGGGAAGAAATCAAGGAAAATCTCATTTCGCACGTCGAGAACGCTCGCATCGCGGAGCGCAAAGTGTGTGCATGTGCACGGCTGCATGCGTCTCTCTCTCTCTGTACCTAAACGAGACCTGCGCGAAATCCTTCGGGAACAGCGTGACTCGGATGCACCGATATCCCGGCGTCGTTCTTTACCCTCGTGAGTCAAAGGTGGAGGGTGAGGGGCAGAGAAGGCAAAGTTTACCGAGCGGTCCCCGAAACTTCGAGAGCCTCCTCCTCGAGAGGGTTTTCGCGGGAATACGCGATTCTCCGCGCTCCTGGGAAGAAAAACGCCAGCGCAGCGATTACGTGCGCGTCGGGCGATCCTCGTCGACGTGTCGGGACGCGGATCGCGGAATGATCTCTGACTAACGAGGCGATTACTCCGAGTAATTTCGCGTCTGAGCAGCCAGCCGGTCGACGTGAGTCTCTCAGAGGAAGCAGGAACTGGCGAAAATTCGCAAGACCGCGACCGTTCTTTCGGGATACTCCGGTTTTACCGGGAAGACTCTCCCGCGGTATCTCTTCCTCCCGATCCTCCTCCCTATTCTGCGGTAATCCGCGGCGTTTTACACGCAATTATGTCTGCAGGTCTGCGAGATCACGTGATGATCCTTCGTGTATTCCGCCGAGATAGCGTCGCGGTTTCCGTGCGCGACTGCGAGTTCAACTCCCATGATACGAATTGATTAAGATAGAGAGGGGCCGAATATCGTCCACTTAAGTCGTGCTGCATTTAGATCGTAAATTATGTAAGCAAATACTGAGCAGTGTTAGTGACGCGCCGCTGATGTGCACTTTAGATAACCTGATATATCGCCCGTGAGGATGTTATTTTCGTTCGCGTGCGCCTCCCTCGCGCGAGCCGCATTTCTTCGCGAGCACGCGCGCTAAACGAAGAAAAATTCCACGAATAGAGTAATTGAGTTTTCGGCCGTTTTCCGAGCACCTGAGAGTAACCGGATATTAACGGTGTCGATATCACTACCGCTTTCTCCCTTTCTCTCTCTCTCTCTCTCTTTCTGCACGAGTGGCGACTACGCAGGACGAAGTAATTGAATGTTTAGGACCCAATTACGGCGGTCCCCTTTATGGTAGGAAAATTTAATGGCCACATATTTCAATTTCTACGACCTGCGAATGCTCGGGGAGACATAATTGAAGGTTAGCGCGCTATTAACAGGACGACGTTACACATTCTTTACCGTACACCCGGTTAATTGTCGAAGCGAATGCCACTCTCGCGACACGGCGCACCTCTAACCTGTAACAGGTTTTTAGCTCGCAGGTTCGCCTTTACTTTTACAATTAGGCAGAACTTAAAGAAAGAACATTTCGCCCTTCTTCATCTCGTTATAAATTAACGCTAAGCGCGAACGCGAGCAAACGTATCAATGTGGATTTGTCGAATGGGAAAAGCATCTCAAGTATTTTATTGTTATCTTATTTTTCAACCTGGCTAAACCAAACAGCTCACCGTGACGCAGTTCGCCCGAGATGTAGAAAAAAATCACGAAGCCGTTTTTCAAATGACGTTACCATTGTTCCCCCTGCATTTTACGTGTCGTGAACGCAGACAGACACTTCCCGTTTCTTCCTCTTACGTCGATAACGGAGTTAGCGTATGCGGATTCGCACGGATTCATTGGATTTGTGACGATCAGCGCGTCTCTACACTATCGGAAAGTAAATTCCTTCTCGTGCAACGTCCGGGAGCACTTTGAGAATCGGGCATGCGGAATTCACGTTGATTACAGACTTGCGTTTGTGACCGGCGCTAAATTATCCTAGTATGTGCGCATTTCGGAAGCAACGCATCTAATTAGCACACGTGTGCACGCCAATGTTGACGCAGGCTAAACCTATCAAGAATGAAAATTATCGCCGGAAGTGGATGTTCCATCGACGGGCTTTATTTTCTCTCCATTTGGAATTGAATGTCACGGTTAATTTAACGAGAGGCTTACTCGCATGGGAGTATTAAAATTTCAGGATGTACACAAGTCGATTTCTCTTTAAGAATCCTTACTTCGTCTTATGGAACGTTTAAGTCGAGATTTGCCGTACACATGAAATTTACTTCATGTCGACGATTGTATGAAAAGTAGTGAGCGCGATGGTAGTTAAATATTGCTTCAAAGGATGATACGCGATTGGAATATCGAACGGTGGGACGATCCACATATTATCGATGTCTTCGGATGTCTAATTACACGAGACATTCAAAGCGTTCGTTCAATCCACTATTATAGAATAAATGGCGTTGCGTTCTTTCTCACACCGGTAGAAATAGACAGCGATAGATCTGCGTATAAAACTATCTGCGTAGATCTGAAGAAATTTGAGAAATGGAACGTTAATTTCGAAGTGGTCGCAAATATGATGAATCCGTCGCCGAACGCGCGTTGAATAGTCACATCGTGGATTTTTATTATTTTTATTAAGCACGCACGCTTCTCTCCCGGTCAATCAAACTGAGTAAGGTCGAAACTTGGACGTTTCTGCCAATACTTTCCGCCGAGGTGAAAGTTGGAAAAAGTAAGGAGAAAGCGTTTAACAGAAATCGTTCGATTTAGTTGGAGTGCGCAAATAACTTGGAACTGATTTCAAAACTAAAACTCGAGCGTCCTCTCGTAACCGTTGAGTGCGACGTTGAAGTAATACATCATAATCTCTCCTTATTTATAGTTTGCGCCACGAACCCTCGTCTGCACGCCTTCGGACAAATTTCAATAGATTTCCCAGCAAATATTTCCCCATCCGTTAGACAAAATCGCACAGAGAACGAATGCGGTAACGCGTGCGTTTATTTTACAACACGAATCGAAGATCGAAAGATCGAGCGAGCGGGATCGCGTAATCTAATCGCCTAAATCCTATTCCGTTAATACGCGAAGCGCCTTCGACGCTCGGCATAAGCCTCGCATAAAGTGCGCCAGTAAAATTTCCTGGCGCGCTGTCAAGAGCGTCTTATCTCGACGGGCCTCTCGGGAATCCGCAACGGAGGCTCTAATAGTTACAAAACGCGACGGGGGTGTGTGTGCGGCGAACGGCGAAAAAATCGATCCGAATCTTATTTCGCTCCGTCGAAAGCGACCCGTTTTATGAATATACGTGTATTAGAGCACGCCGCACGAGCCCGTCGGGAATATTGTGATTCGGATTCAACGATCCCCGCACACTCTTTCCATACGTGTGTGACGAAATGAAGTTTGCGGAACAGTCCCCAGACTTTCAGGCTCTCGCGGCTTCCGAGAGTCCGCCCATGGGACCTCACGGTTTTCCGTTGTAAGGAAAACCGCCGGACTAACATTCCGGCGGAAGGAGCGATTCGAATAAACGTCGACTTAACTTCGACGTAAAATCGAAATCCCGAAGTCGAGTCACCCTAGGAATGATTGCGATAGTGCATTTCCGGCGTTCCCCCCGAAAGTACGCTCGCGTCTCTCTTTCTCTCTCTCTTTCGCGCGCGCGCGCGCGGAGGGAAAAGTCGGGCTTAGTGTGGAAGAAACAGTCGTATCGAAAGAACTTCCGTGGAATTCACGGATGCGCGAATGAGAAACGCGGGAGATCCGTACGGTTCCGATAACGCGAAATTTGCGAAAGAACGTAAAACAACGAAGGATCCGAAGACGCGATATTGACCTTTTGGGTAACAAAAAGTGCAGTCGCTCCTCACAGGATGAATGAGAATTGAGAAGGAAGCTTCCTACATAGAGAAAAAGATTTCTTTCGATTTAATATACGTTTGCTTGACTTGGGTTTGTTTAACATAAACAATATTATTTAATATCAAATATCATTTTATTTGAATGAAACGTTGTTTCACTGGAGTGAACCATGTTGTTTCATAGAAGAAGCAGTATTACTTAAAGGAAGTAACATTTCGTTTTCAATAAAACAAAAATTTGTTTTGTCACAAAAATTAAATATTGTCCCACCGAAACAGGAAAATAAGTTCTTTAATATTTTCCTAACATGGTTAGTTCTTTCAAGTAATTTATCGCTTGTGACAACCATTATAATATGGTAGAATATGGTAGCTACCAAAATAATTTGGTAGAAGACACAGAAGGAAAAAAAACATGTTATTTGACATAAAAATATTTATTGATTTATTTCGTTATTTATTTGAGAAACCAAACAACACTGTTTGTTGAATCAAACATTCGTTTGTTTGTTCTATTCCAAAAGGCAAATTTGTTTCAATTAAAGTAATTTGATTAAACTTAAAGATGCGCCCCAGCACTTTTAGCAAAGCCATTAGAAAACCGGACGGCACTCGAAGGGTAAATGAGAACAGCGTGAGAGAGCAAGTTCGGATGGGAATGTATCTTCGAATATCAGCTCTCAGCCGGAAGAGCTACGTGCGCGGACTTTTCTATTATTTATCGTGTGTCAAATGTTTACACCAATTCCAAAGATCGTAAACAATCGCAGCCGCGCCGCACAGGCGTCGCGAAAGAGCTAACGTTTCACGTGTCACGTCGCGTGTATCGTCGCTATTTTGCAAGCGACACGCCGGCCGACCGATGTTGTCGCAACGTCAAATTCGGCGTTAGACCCTTTTTTTTCTCAGATTTGTTCGCGTAACATCGATCACGCGAAATTGTCGCAAAACAACCGCGCGACATGCATATTCATGCCGCACCCGCGGCAACGTGCGAAGCGTTCGCGCGCGTCACGTTCTTACTCCGTCGGACACTCCCTTCCCCTCCCCTCCGGTCCCGTTGTTGTCGTGTTATTAAACGTAAATTCGCTTGCCGTACCGAAGAAAATCGCGACGTATCAAATTATCGGGTCTCTTGTGCGCTTGACAGTTCGAGCTGCGGAGGGTAGCTGTATCAACAACGGGCTCTCTTCCAATCCCGGTACAAGGTGTGTATTGTTTTACGAGTCATCCGCACATCCGCGAGAACCGCACGGAAACTCGCCCCCGTCATTTTTATATAAGTCGTTCCGCAGGTAAATATGAAGAAAGTGGACGAAAGGAGAAAAGCGAGGAGGGTGAAGAGATCCTACGGGGTGAAGGAGGGCTCGAAAGGGTTTACGCCCGGCGTTATGCGTTGTCCGCCCTTCGTTTATAGAGCGGCGGCAAATTGGCCGGACCGTTCCGTCGGCTGTGCGAAGTGTGCGATTCACGATACCGACACACAAGCACACACTCCCACATCAATACGCACACGTACGCGCACACAAAAACAAACACACCCGCACACGAACGGCGGACGGTCGCCCCGCACCTTCGACGCGCGGGGGACACGCTTCCGTGGTGCCTTGCCAAATTGAAAAAATTACGCTTTCGCGGCCGCATTTCAATGGGCGGAGAGGGGAGCGGGGAGCGTGGGAACACGAGGCGGAGGGTGGCGAAGGAAATGAGGCCGAAGAGGTTGAAATTGATGTAACGGCGGTGGCTCGGAACGACTCGCGTTTCGTCTAGTCGCTTTATAGCTCGTAAAAAAAAAATAAAGAGAGAAAGAGAGAGAGAGAGAGAGAAGAGAAGAGGGGAACGGAACGCACACACGGACTGCCCATGAAAATAAATGCATCAGCGACGGGGCACGTAGGAAGGAAACAGGATGGGTTAATTGTGGCGCGGTGCGCGGTACTCCGGTGCTCCGTAATTACCTAACGTGACCGTTGTCGTCGATTGATGAACGTCGGAAAACGCGTCGAGCACGGAATGTCGCGTCCCGGAGGGCAAGGAGCGCGGCAGAGGGAGGGAACGGCGCCGGGCCCGACGTACGGGAAAATTTCCCCGGGAATAAACACCTCCGATCTGGCCGCCGGAGTTTTTCGCCCCGCTCGGAAGGACCGGCTGATCGCGCGATAATACCTACTAGTTTTCCCGCTCGCTCGTTCGCTCCGCTCGGCTCGATCGCCGGCTCGCGATATCCCTGAGTGAAAATCGCGAAAAACCGGAGCGTGTGACGACGCGCACGCCCGGCGACTTTTATCCATTTATATCACCCGTAAGTTGGTTATGTTTTATTTAACGCAACGCGCCGACCAACAATTTCGCGTCTGAAAGGAGCGTCGGCGTAAAAAAAAAAAAAAAACCCCCCCGAGGATTTCCCGCCTCGCCCATAGAAATTTGTCCCTGCAAATTTAATCTGACTACCGAACAATTTTGACGGTTGAAAATATTTTCCGCCACAGCGGCGGGAATGATAACGAGTAAGGTACCGCTTTTTGCGGCACCTGCTGCGCGCGCGTTGCGCTTGAAGCATTCGGCGCGGGCTCTACGTTTGTCATTCTTTTTTTCTCTCCCTCTCTCTCTCTCTCTCTCTTTTTTTTCATTCCGGTACCACACGAGAATAATGGAAAGTCAATCGTTACGTCACGACCATCGCATCACGAAGCTCCCGGCGCCCCTCCGATTCCTCGGATGCTTGTGGACGGCGGTGATCGATGGAAAAAAAGCACGGTCTCTTTTAAGAGGAATATCCCCGGTTTGATCGGCGTGAATCGGCGGTGGAGGGGGGAGGGGGAAGGTATCGAGTCGATGCAAAGATAATGAGAATTGCCAATGAAAGATTTAAATGCCTGGTTTAAGGATGCTCTGTCTCCCTCTTGATAAGGAACTTTCCATTAACTACTTTATTCAATGAATTATGTAAGTTCATTTCCGGAATTTACGAAACTTCTCAAGACTCGACGGCGTGTGCGGCAGGACGATCGCGTAGCTCGCTGCGTTATTTAATACAACAGGAAATGAGTAACATCATCCCTCCATTTTCTCCTTCCTTTTTCTAAAGCTACGAATTTGGCAAAAAGAGGGGGAAAAAATTACGCCGGGAATACGTTATTTTCCGCTCGAGAGCGATGGGAAATCCATCGCTGTCGCTGCATCGCGGTTACATCACGGTTGTATCGCGAAGCTCCTTCGTGATGCTGATTGCTCCGTTGTCCTCGGCGCGTCGATGGCCGGTTGACGTGAAAAGAACGGTTTCTTTCGAGAGGAATATCGAGATAGAGAAACTGAGCGGGATCGCGCCGAGCGCCGCCGAGTCGAGAGTAATGAGAGTCCCGTGATGAAAAAAATTAAACGCTCGAATTGAAAACGTTTTTTATCGCTAACGAACTTTCCATTAACTTCTCCCCGTCTAATTAATTATGCAAGTTTCATTTATGCGTTTACTGGACTTTTTGAGAATGAACGGCATATCGGAAGGATTCGCGGACAAAAGAGCGTGCCGCGCGGGTGGCGCTTCGTACGCAACAACAATTGATAATTGCAAAGGCATTTGTAACGGAACGTGTGAGAAATGAACGTTGCCAATCAGTAACGAATCTTCGAACGTGTTTGGAATCAAAGCTCGCCGAAGGAATCGCAGCGCCTCTCTCACCGGCGCTCCCTCAATCAGCGGAACTTGTGTTTTCTTTATCAATCATCGTTATCATTCTTCTTGCGCGAATCACGAAATAATAAGGCGCTCCTAGGCGCGGACGCGAGCTACAATATTTCCTCCGGAGCTTCCGCTTCCGTTGTTATTCCGTTATTATTATGCCCGTCTTTTTATGCATCGGCCAAAATCCCGGCTCGTTCTTTACGCCACCCTGTTTTCCTCGAGTAGGAGAAATCCCCGTTTTAACGCGCGTCCCGTTTATCTCCATCGGTGAGTAACCGTTTTTTGTAAAAACTCTGTCGGAGCATCGCGATAACTACGAGAAATTATCCCGGGGCGCGCCAGCCGAGCTTTCCGAACGCCGTTTCGGCCGTGTTTCAGATTCAGCCCTGGATAAAGTGTCCATTCATTTTCGCGTAACCGGCTACAGAAAGTACGTAAGGGATGAAGAAAAAAAGGGAAGAGAGAGGAAAATATAAAGAGTGAGAAAGAGAGAGAGAGAGAGAGAGAGAGAGAGAGAGAGAGAAAGGGTAGCAACGAGAGAAACACATCTGCGCGCGTGAATAGCGATCGCAAGGGTCCGTAGTTCCTTATCGGCGTGCGTTTCCTTTCGATATCTCGGGGATAGGATCTCGTTTCTCCTTCGGGCGATGCCAAGGAACGTCGGACCGAGTCGGCGGGGAAGGGGGGGGGGGG
>NW_014554512.1:944891-1006626 GCF_001313825.1 Dinoponera quadriceps | reverse complement strand
AGGGGGGGGGGGGGCAAAGGACGAAACTACGACGAATCCGCGGCACGTTTCCTGATTTTTATCGTCGATTGCAATTTACGAGACAGAGGGAGAAAATGAGAACGGGAAGAGCGTAATTTTTACGAACGTCGCGAATTGCAATTGCGTTGGACCGACACGTGTGCATCGAGCGGGCGCGCTCGAATGATGAGGCCGGAATCTGGCACTTGCTGTTGAAATCGTATTCGCAAACACCGGCGGGGAAACTCCGGCACGAAGATAATTCGAGAAAAATCCAGAGATGACGTCTGGGATTGGAGTTCGGATACGCTAAGTTAGGGGACTCGGCTTCTTATCCGCGAGATCAATGCGGCCTATGATACAGCGGATTGTTATGCGAGTAGTATAGCCGCAATTACACGGTATCTCCCGGATATCGTAAGGGACGAATCGTTTTCAGCATACGTCCTACGCTCGTACGCGCCTCCGCCGAGCTTTATCGTCTCAATCGTAAGTTTTACGTACTAGCTGGATTTGGTAGACTCAAAAGAGAAAAAGAAAGACACAAGACATAGCTCCGTCCGAATAGAAATCTAGTCGGTCTGACAAGGGAAGGTTCGTGCGGTTGATGATATCTCATCTTTGTTACTTCGTTTAGTAAAAACTTATAAGAATACAAAGCATTTAAGAGCCAAACGCCGGATGTGTGCGCGAAGTTTATTGCAACAATAATTAATTACAAACATCTGTCCGTTACATACGTTTCGGTCCCAGTTTGGACTCTTTTCAATTCTTCAATTTAGCGTACAATAACTACCGAGGCGCGAGAGGAGACAACCAGAGCGAATTAATTTGTAATTTTATTTGTTTAACCACCAGCTAATTTATTTATGTAGCTATTATCTAGTCATTACGAGCGTTACATTACTGGTTAGTAGCGACGTTAAACACAAATTTATTGCCCCGTGGCTAGACACTCACGAGGTCCAATTTCTACTAAGGTGAACTGTTGATAATTGGCGCGTGCTGCGACGCTGCAAAATTTACGCCGCAGGAAGGCCGATTTCGAAGGGGGAATTTTTATTATTTCGCTTGTTAAATTTAACATATTTAACTTAACATTTACCGTTCTCTCCATCTCTCTCTTTCTTTTCCGATTACACACGATTTACGTGATGCACTCGTCATTTGTGAAAATTAAAAAATTTCTCATTCGCCCGACCTTCCGTCGACCGTTGGGTCGAAAGTCCCGCTGAATTTCATTTCGAAAAAGAAAACCGAATGTTTTCAAAAGCGATTCTCCATTAACCGCGAAATACCGGGTGAGGAATTTCGTAGCTGTTAATTTCCAACGTGCGAAAAGGGAGGGAAGGGGGGGGGGGGAGCGAGATAGAGAGCGGTTTGCAGAGCATTCCGCGTTGGCCGTACGCATCATCACAGAATACCGAATCGCCGTCGATTCGGCGCGAAGAACACGCGAGCGTCGTCGCCGCGCGGGCCGCGAGCGCAAAACGGCGAAACGCGCTTTGCATTATGAGCGCGAAGAAGTTGTTCTTGCGCGCCGCGGGGGCATTGATCTCCGTGGCGAATACGTAGCGAACGGCAATAGCGTAATGGGCTGGTGATTTAAGGACGCAATTAAGCAAAGTGGCGGGCCCCGTTAGGGAGCGTTAAGTGTCTCCAGCGTGAACGTCCGGGGTGTTTTCGCGCATACGCTAATTACCCTCCTCTGCGAACGGCCCGCGTTTCTTTCGTACGGTCGACCCCTCCGATCAATTTCCGAAAGCGAAGCGGTTTGCGCCGGGGTAGCTTCCTCTTCGCCGGGGGTCAGTCCGGAAACTTCGCCCCGATCGTCTTCGCCTCGAGGTCGCCGAGGAAGATGAGCCTCCCGGACGTTACTAGTGCGGCGAAAGAGTTAAATAGGGGCGGCGGGGTGGTGTGTATAGGTCGGCGAGGAGGAGAAAGAGGAATGGAAGGCGCGCTAAGCGGCTAACGGACAGCCGAAAGGAGCGGGGGGAGGAAAGACGGGGGAGAAACGACGGGGTTAGGAGGCAGGCTCGCAGATGGGGATGTCGGGAACGGTAGCCCGAGGTCTTTTTTCCCCGGGTATGCGCAGAGAGATAGGCGAAGGGGGCAGCAACACGTCGCTCGTTGTACGCTCGCGAATACCGACCCTCGCGCGATTAATCACTGCCATCCGCGCGCCAGGAAAAGGTATGCGAGAGAGGAGCGCACCGGGTTGCGAAAGGGAAGCGGAGGAGGGAAGCGGGTCTGAGTATGTTCCTCCTGCCGTTGTCGCTTCGAGCGAGAGACGCTTCATTGTCGATCGAACGAGACTCGGATGTATTTTCACGCCGATCGAGTCGATACACCGCGGACACTTGTCGGCTCGCTCCGAGGTGAAAAGGAACAGAGAGAGAGAGAGAGAGAGAGAGAGTTTGCTCGACTTCCCGGGATGATTCGACTGCGGCGATCGAACCCTTCGCGATCCTTGAGCGGAGCTCTATTCGCGTTACTCACTTTGTAAGTTCAACTCTTACGGCCGAGGAGGCTTAAAGGCGCGCAAACGCGAAGACGAGCGACGACAGTTTGCGCTGCTGAGGCGGAAAATGAAGTTTCGCTTTACGTTATCGCGTAACTATGAGCGGGGAAGGAGAGAGCGAGTGTCGTGTGCGCGGATGTGTATGTGTGTGTGTATGTATGTGCGTGTGAGAGAGAGAGAGAGAGTGAGAGAAAGGCGTGGCGGACTGTAAAAGCGTGACGAAACAATTTTCGGAATGAGACGCGGGACGATAAATCGCCGCTGCGGCGCGCGGAAGAAGACCATAGCGAGAAAACGGTCTCCCGAGCATTTGTTATTCCGGCCTCGTGCGCGCAGTATGTCTATAAAACTGCGTATATCGGGCTGGAACGCCACTTTCGAAACTGTTGTCGTCACGACTTCCGCCTGCCGTAACGCCTGGAAATTCGCGCGCGCGCGCGCGCGCGAACGGACGCATTCAATATCTCCCTTTTTTCCTCGCGCTCGCGAGAGAACTTCAGTTCCCTCTCGGGCGATCGTTAGGCAGCGCCGAGGAATCGCTCGTTGCACTTTTTCCAAGTGTGACGTATGGCGTGATAAGAAATTCCCTATGCCCGATAAATCACCCTCAGATCGAACCGGAGATATTTTATTACCGCGCGAATGTGTTTTCAGGGGAGGGGGATAGTCAATTTCATCGGGACGATAAATTTTTTTTACATTCCTCCCTTATTCCCTCGCCGGATAAATCCTTAGTGTCTTGAGATGTCCTTCCTTCGCCGGCTCATTATTGTCGCGGGATTACGCTCGTCGCGAGCTTGCGACGCGCACGAAACTGCGGTAACCCTTTGTTTTGGCGAAAATTCATTCGTAATACTACTACAACTCGTTGTGGAATTTTTCTTGAAAATAAATTCAATAATAGATACCCTTTCAATAGGCCGAGGGGGCCGGGGAACGGTGGGGAGGGAGTTACAGTCGAAAGCAAGGAAACTAATTGGCGAGAGGAAAAATCGGAAAACCCGTCAGCGAACTCCGGATCTCCGCTGTTCGTCGGAATCAATCCTGCCTTCCCGCTGTCTGTACGCTGTTAACGTGTTTTTTTTCATCCCAAAACAAAATCTAGGAATAATATGCTCGCGTTATCCTCTTTCCCCGCGCGCGCGAGCGAGGTCGATTTCGCGAACGAAGACGCATGACGAATGCGCGCCCGATATTTACCCTCGGCGAAACGCAACGCGGAATATTTTTAATTTAACCGTGGAAACCACGAATGGGCGGCCGGTTACGCGGGGCGTATTTTTTTTTTTACGCCGGCGCATCCCCGCGTTTATCAATTCTCCATAAACAGGAAAGTTTCTCGCAAGGGGCTTTCCTCCCCCCGGGCCACTCAGCCCCGAAGTTTGGACGGAAGATTTTCGCGGCCGTGATACAATCTCTTTCGCGTCGCGCCGTCGAGGGCGGGCAAACGGCTGAAATCCAGGAGCAAAATACATCGCGCGGAAAAAGGGAGAACGAGAGGGGGTGGAAAAAAACAAAAGGGAGCCCCGTGTGCCTCGATGGTCGCCGAAGAGTGCGTGGCGCGTCATCCAATATTTCTGGCGGAACGATGTGCGTTGCGGCTCTTTCTATTCTTCTTCTTTCTTTTCTTTTTTTTTTCACATATCTCTCTCTTTCTCCCGCCGACCGACTCCATTCCCGATATCTCTCGTGTGGACCGCGCGGCGTGGGCGAAACGCATAACTTTCATCCTCCGGTTCGTAGGTAACGCATACATTTTCGGTGCCGGGAACCAACAACAGGGACACACAGCGGAGTCCGAGACACTCTCGCCGCCAGGGACGGCTTTAGATAGCAGATCAACGTAATCAGCGTGTTTTTTTTCGGGAAAAAAATAAAAAAGAGGGAGTGAGAGGAACGCGTCTCGGTCCGACAACCGTGTACATGCGTGTATACGCGCGAAATAAATGTGTGTACTTTCCAATTAGTACGCTTACGACGCTACTTATCCAATTAGCACCCGTCAGAGAGAAACGCGAACGATCAACAAATCTCATATTCGGTTGGAGGTGTGAAGTGAAAAAAGTCGAATGTGTGTGTGTGTGTGTGTTTGCGAGGGGTAGTTCTAATTATACAGGTTGCTTCATAAGATGCGAGGCTAGTTTCAGAAATAAATTCACGGCACGAAAATAACAGAAAAAGTTCATACAAACATTTGTTCTATCTGACCTTGTTTCCCTGTTACGGATGTTTTCGTGTTTCACCCAATGCTCGTTATAAACCGAGCCGGCACGCGCACAACATCTTCGCGCATATTTATCTTCTAAAGGAAGTACTCAAAGTAACCACACTTTAGACTTGAAAACAAGCTTCTAAATGTCTTATCATTGATCTTCTAATACGTTCGAATATCCCGAATATTTCCATCCGATTCGCTGGCAACCTTCTCCAATACGCTGGCGGGATACATCAATTATCGTTGCATTGTAAATAGATCTCAAGTGATGCCACGTGTAAAAATTCGGATTTCAGTTAACTAACTTGACTTGAAAACCAGTGAAATACGAAAATATCTGTAACTCGGGAACAAAGACGGGACAAATATTTGTATGAACTCTTTGCGCCTGTGTCCTGAATTAAATTCTGAAATTATGCCCACATGTTATAAAACACCCTGTAGATAAGCGTGGCTCGTAGAGAGAGACAGAGAGTACGTATTCTCCTCGAACTTCTTACGGTCCCTCCTAGATCTCTCGCGGCTCAGGGGCTAACGCGGCGTCCGCGCCAGGCGATGGCCAGCCCTGCGCCTCGTACATGTGCGCGTATCCGAGGTAAAGAACGATATATAGAAAGAAGAAATAACTCCGCGCGATAATTCAGGGGTCTCGGCCCTGCGCCGAGGCGCTCGGCGCTCTTCCTGTCCTCGTGAGAGTAATGCCGACCGAAAAAAGCGTCCTGTTTTCTCCCTCGCCTTCGTCTCCGTACTTTTTCTGCCCCGTCCTTTCTCTTTCTCTCTATCTATCTATCTATCTATCTCTATCCCCCTCCTCTCTCTCTCTCTCTCTCTCATTCGCTTCACTCGCGCTGTTCTATTAAAGTGCGATCTTGCGAATCTCGATGCGGCCGAATGTTCGACGGTCCGTCCGCAGCAGGTCGCATCGCCGCTGTCATGAATGAGGATGGAGGGCGGTTTTATGCGGTCATAAGGAGGGCGGCGATACGGATAAACGACGCGGCGGGTAACGAATGATGTCTCCGTGATATTTCAACCGTCTTCTCCCTTTCTTCTTTTTTCCCTTTCGCACCCTTCTTCTGTCTCCGCTCTCGCGCAACCCTCCTCCCCGCGACGCTCGCTTCCGGGGTCAAGATTCACGAGGACGAGGGGGGAGGAGGACGATGGCGACGGAGGAGCCGGGCCGGGCGAGAAAAGAAAAGCGACAAAGGAAAAGGCAGCGCCGTGGCGCGCGTGGGAAGCGAAAGATAAATTGCGGGCGTAGATGTGCCGCCATAAAGAGCGCGCTGACCGGTCCATGACGCTCCCGCGGCGACTCCATGTTTAAGCAGCAAATCGCGCATCGGAGATTCGTGAACGAACGGCCGCGCTTTTACACAGCCGCGTTAGTGAAGACGAATTGGATTCTTATTCGATCACTTTTCATTAATATTGAATCGCGCGACGCGCGCCGATGCGTCTCTACGCCGCGACTTTCGATCCGTCGGCGTTCGCCTCGGTTTTCTCTTATTCGTTAATCACTCGAACACACGATAGATAATAGCTGCGCGATGCAATTGAGTTGTTAAGACTTTCCGGTTACTATTCTTCGCACATTATCGATTTATCGTTTCTTGATTATTCGAAGAACAGCGGGTTTATCGCTTGTGCCTCGTGTCGTCGTTTCCGTAATATTCGGCTCCGTTCGTTCCCTCCGTCAAGTTAGCTTGATTATTTCGCGAACGAGAGTTTTACTTGACACGAGGGGGAGAGGAGGAGGGGAAATATTACCTACCGTAACTTTTGTATCGTTACTTCCGGATCTTGGCGCGATCGATGCCGGGTCTCTAAACAACCGGGAACTTTCCGTAGCCGTACAGTCGCGCGGAAATTTGCGCGCGCGTAAATTCGTACAGAACTATCTGCTGTAATCTAAAGCCTTACATAGCTGAAACTTCCGAATCTCTCCGCGATTCGGCGAAAGTTTGACTGCATCTAAGAATGGTCCGCGCGCCAATTAATCCGCGAAATACATTTTCGACGTTTGCACTTCATTAAACGCGCGATCGCGCGATTAATGAGATATACGAGATACCGCGGCGCGAATTGCGGCCAAGTTTCGCGGGGTTAATTGAGCTGTTAATTCTGAAAGTGGCGCAAGTCGAGTCCCGAAGCGCGGCGGATTAAGACGCGACGCGGTGTCGCGAATTGATGATACACTTATTTTAATGAAAGTCTTCGAAACGCACTCGCGTCCCGCGGTGTAAAATCAATCGGCCACAATTTAGCGACGCACATTCCGCTCGCGCACGCACAAACAACACGACAACATCGTTGTTTCGCTGTTGAACGAATTCAGCGGCGAGTTCGCGCAGTGTTTTTAATCCCTTCTCACGGACGAGTCGCGAGCCACGGAATGCGCGACGATGAAGTCGCACGTACGCGCGAAATTGAAACTCGGAATGAAACAAGAACAGAAGGTATTACAGTATTTATAGGTATTAGGTATAGGTATAGCCTCCCTTAATATCCACGCTATAGTAAGTGATACATTTGAAAGGTGGAGTCATGGATTTGGTTAGTAGATTTGTTACAACGCATTGATTTTCCAGCATTTCGAGACGTTTTCAAGGTACATTCGTATTATCATACGAATATATGTGTATTTGAGTGTTTCGTTGAATTATTTCACGCTTTACGTTGCTGCGCATTTCGAATAATGCAAAATTCATTTTGAATAAATATAGAAATTTGTAGCAAAACACCGGCATTTCAGTGAACGAGGCCAATTTTTTCAGTCTATTTTAATACATTACCGCTCTTGTTTTTCTCCGAACCATTACCCAGCATTTTTATAAATAACGTCCTAAGTGAGAAATATTTCATAACTTTGGGCCTGGAATCGGCTAAACAGCACCGTGACGAGTGCAGCCGTTCAGTTCTTAATCGAAAATATTGATTGTCGCGAAAGTTACCGCACCGCAACGTAAACGAGGGAGATAATATTACCCTTTCCACTGATATTCGTCGTTTGAGCGGCGCGTTCTAACAAAACTTCACGGTCGGGCGGGAAGGTGTATAGAACGGGATCCTGGGAACAGTCGAAAGCTCCAAGCGCATTTGAAACAATTACCGCACGATTAATGCAATCAGACGCGGGAAATACGAAGTAACGTACACACATACCTCGTATATATTATGTTGCGGAATTTCGCGCGGTTAACCGCGCGAGCGCCGCTTTAAACGTCGCTCGTCGATGTAATACGTTCGATTGATTGAAGAATGAAATACTTGAGAGATGAAGCTCATAACGGGACCCGGGCCGCGCTATTGTGTGTTGAAATATCGACTCATTTCAAACTACAATCGCGGGAGTGGCACAAAGCGCCGGGCGCGCTGTTATACGCGAGATAGCCCTCCGACGCTATATGTGTACCGATATAACGACTTACCGTTTTTGTCATACCTTTATATTCTCCGCTCTACTCTTACACGTCGTGTCCGCGTGTCGAAACTAATCGCCTCTTCTTATCCGAGATTCACCATCGACATTACGCGACGGGTCTCCTGCACGGGGATCGCCCAGGAATCGTCGGTGACGAATTAAAATCAGTGCTCCTTTCCCCGACGACGCTCTCTCATGCGCTCGATAAAATAACACCGGTAGATAACGTCGCGAGCGGCCGGACCGAATGATTTCGGGCAGTCGTAAGTTACTTTCCTTACGTATGAATCTTTTCCAATTCTAACGGTATATTAACCGCGACACGATCTAACGCGTACGCTAAATTAAAAAGGAAAGATCGATCATACCGAAGGTGAGATACTGAAATTGAAGGTTAAGGTCAGCACTATTTGTATGTATCACGAGAAAGCGATTTTCGATATCGCGCGTTCAATTCTTACTTTAACGGTAGATTCGCACGACTGTCGGGAGTCACAAGAGCACTTTCCGCGCGACGTTAATTACAGACTGCTATTTTCGATACACGGCTTTGACGCAGTTCAGCCATTCGCGCGCTCGGAGCGGCCCCCGGGTATCGGGTATATTATGCCGATTTGGCCAGCTTTGTGCGCGCACAATGCTACTGTTATGCCGCCGAAACGCGGTCCTGGGCAAACGATCGGCGTGATTATACATCGCTACGCGATTCTATAGCGGTTCTGCGCGACCTGCAGGCGGCACAGTTCGTATCGGGAGCACCTGCGAAAAAGGGGTGAACTCGGGGGTGCAAAGGAACGACGAAGGCGCGTGCTTTTGCGCCGCGCAGCGGCGGTGTAAGCAGCGATTACGCGGCTAACCCGGCCGAATCTCTGTTCGCAATAGGGGAGGCAAGTAGAACACATTGACATTTTTTAACCCTTCGGCCACATCATGGATTCGGGTGGTTGCTAAATCCAATAAGGTCAAAATTACCGGATATTTCCTCTTTGGTAACGAAACCTAACCGGGCAAGTTCGGACGGAAATAGTAATCATGAAAATTGATTAAATGTAACATTTAATTCGAAATTACACCGCAAATATTCTCTCCCGAACAGTTTTAAAAACGGAGTTTGATTGAATAGAATAATAAACTACTGTTTAGTATAAAACACATTTTTCATTGTCGAACACAAAATTAAACCGTGCCTTACATATACGACGTTTAACATTCGTTATAAACATTTTGTTAAAACATTTAGATCTACCGATCAGATCTGTGACTGAGAAGATGGCGCGCAGGGTCAATATGACCCTGTTTGCGGTGCGAGCGACGTTTTAGAAGTGTGCGGTCGAAGGGTTAAAAGAGACAAAAACTGGAACGTGTACGATCTCGCCCTTCCGCTCCCTCGCTTTATCGCGTTTTTTTACAAAAATTGTTTCATTGCTGATCGAGGTCGCGAGTGTGAGTCGCCGTGAAACCGAGAGCGACCCGGGTATTATTAACCCTGAAGCGATCGCGTGGTCGACGCGTGTCCGACCAGCTTTCCCCTCCGACACTTCGCTCCGATGATGAAACCCGTGATCTAAGCCGGCCGAGGAGATTTCATACATCGCGTGTCTCGGTAAAAATATGTCAGCGCTGTCGCTCCTCGCCGAGGGTCGATGGAGGTGCTCGGTCGGGGGTGCGAATCGAACGGGGAGCGTGCGGAGATTCGCAAGACCGCGACTTTAGGCCGAAAAGGGGCAAATTTGAAAGGACGGTGCGAAGCATAGGAATAGCACAGCCGGTAAGCGGGAGGTCTGATCGTTCGGTGCGTAACGAGAGAGCTGAGACACGCCGGGGTCGACGTGGTCACGCGGCCGTCTGAGGGAGCTCGGCGCACGTCGACAATCGTCCTAATGCCGGCCGAACGATGACACGTAACAAACCGCATTCAAGAAAAAACTTTCGACCGACCGACAAATTGAATCCGAAGGGCTCGAAATTGCCCGGTAGAGCCCCTTCCCGTGCCCTTCCCGCGGGAAGGATGTCTGGAATAAGATCACGCGCGGCCTTCCAGCTCGTGTGGATGCGTGCCGAGGGGTGCGGGGCCGCNATCTCCAGGAGGGAGAGAAGGAAGGATGGAAAGAAAGAGAGGGAGGAGAGGGGGGAGGCTGTAGCGGGAACGGGATAACCCGGGTCTCGCGCGAGACGGAGGAAGAGCGAAGGAGCGAAGAGCGGCGAAGGAGGGCGAGAAGGAGAAGCCAGCGGAGGGGAGAAGCGGCGAGAGATCGTCGGCGCGGTTTGGTGGGGATGAAAGGGCGGCCGACGCAAGCGCGACTCGCGACAGAACGGCTTCGCGCGGCGACGCTCAGTCTCGTCCGTCGCAATCCAGTGCAGATATACGTGCAATTACCTTGTCAACAGTGCTTAAAATCCCCCGTTCGTGCTCTCGTGGCCGCGCTCTCTCGTTGGCACGCGGTGATCGATAACGCGCAACGCGCCGCCGTCGATCGCGATTACCGTCTCGCGACGCGATCGTCCGAAGGAGGGAATAATAGAAGAAAAAAAACAGATAAACAAGGAGGAGGAAGGAAAAGACACGCGCGGAAAAACGCACGGCCCGCGAAGGAGAGGTGGGCAAAGGGGTAGCGGCGAGAGAAGAGAGAGAGGAAGCACGGGGGGTGTACGGTTCGAGGAGGCGCGCGGACATAAATCCGAGCGGTTTCCGGCGATTTTGAATCGGGCGCTCTCTCTCTTTCTTTCGGTGCGTCGCGTGAGAAGCGAGCAGGGAGCGGCGAAAAGTTTGACACGGTGAACGGCGTGTCCCGGTGGCGCGTCTCATTCCGGCAACGTGCGTCGAGTGGCAACGTCGAGTGTGTCTCGGCGATCCAGCGGGTGTGCGACGGCGACAAAGACGACGTCTCTCGTCGAAGCGGTGACAGTAAGCGACGAGACAAAAGAGCGCCGGTAACGGGCGGCAGATGTGGTGCCGGGTAGTTCTGCGTAGTTCCGTTTGCGCGACCTAACTGAGCCGCGAGTGTACCAGTGTGTCAGCGCGCGTGAGTGAGCCCGGAAGCCGATCGTGAGGAAGCAGGATTCACCCCGAGGACTCCGCTATCGAGATGAAGACTCGCCACCTGTGGCTAGAAGCGGCCGTCGCTCTCCTCGCGATGACAGGTAAGCGGTCGCGTGCGAGCCGTCCATCGGCCCCGAGATTCACCTCGGATGTCCTCGAGGAGAGCGGAAAACGTGGGTCGCCGCGCGAGTGGACGGGGGTGGGCGTAATCGCGCGTGACGCCGCGTCGCAGTGAAGAAGCGATCTTCTTCTTTCTTTTCGTCGCTCGACGTGCACACGGTGCGCGTCTCACGATGCTCGTTATCGCCCTCCCGGCGTGAAACATCGACCGATTTTTTTCTTCTCCCCGCTGGAATTATGCGACCCGGTGGGATGTTAAACGTCTAAATAACGTTACGTTATCTCGCATCGCGCGGACGTCCTTGGGGCGTGGGATTAAAATAAATTTCACGGAACGATAAGAACTTTCCTCCGCGCCGGCGAGATGAATTTCTTTTAAACGAGTTCTGTAAATGCGCCTCGTTAATGCGGCTCTATCGGGAGCGGGGCGACGTGGAATCTGTACGTACTTGAAATCGCCGTGTGAGTTTCACCGGCAATCCAGCAATAGCATCGGCGATCCCCCGTTAAAACGGGTGTTAAACGCGAAGTAAGTTTTCCCTTCCGTTGCACACATGGTAAATACTTTCCGATAAGTAGCGCGCGTCGTATATTTTCCGAATATACGCCGTTGCAATCGCGCTTAATTTTACACCGACTCGTACATCTCGGTGGATAAGGATATATCATTTTCCCCGGACGAGAACGTTGGGAAGCGCGATGCTTGAGCTTTCCCGGTAAACCTAAAATAAACCGCCATTTCGGAAGTTAAACTTTCAAGTTCGCAAATAAGCAGGAGGGCCGCATTCTTCATGCAACTCCCGGCGCAATTTATTAACCGCGGCCTCATATTCTCGACGAGCCGAACGCAAAGACGGCAGATGGAAAAACCGGCGCCGCCGACCTTCCGACATTTTCCCGCTAACGAAAGGAAACCGTCGGTCGGGACATTCGACAAAGAGAATGTCGTTAAAATTTCACGTCACGAAGACGCCCGTTCTCCTGTATATCCCACCGTCTCTCTCTCTCTCTCACTCTCACAATAGACGGCGTAATAAATATTTTCTTCCTATCTTTCCGCCGGGGCGGCGGCATCTCGCCAAGACGCCGCGGCGCTTCGCGCTTCCGGCTGAGGAAGCTCAGCTGGCGGGACGAGAAACAACGGCGACTAATGCGCGCGTAAAGCGCGGAAAGTCTCCCCTCGCGAAGCGAGCCACCCCCGCTGTGTTTCTCACCTCCCCCCGTCGGCCCCCCGCCGCCGTCGTTTCGGCGCGTGGACAAAGGAAACGCGCGACGATGTGTCCGCGACTGGACGAGCACGTCCGCGTTCCGCGAGCGAACCGCGTCTCTCGTGGCTTTTACGACGAAGCTTTCACGGGAAGGTGGTGGCAGCGAGAAGACGGCAGGTCCAGTGAGCCACAATAGAGACTTCCCTCCCGTCTGAGCCATTATCGCATCACGCGAGAGCTCTCGCTCGCTTCATCGCGTTAAACGACAGGATTAATAAAGTTACGCTGCATTTTGCGGATCCCTCCGGTTTAGCTCGGCACGCCGAGAGCGAAATCCCGCGCACGGAGCGGGAAACGGGCTTCCTCTGCGATATCAAGCGCGAGATCGTTCCGATTTTAACGGAAGTTAACGCCACCCTCTCAAGCACGTGCCACACTACGCACTGCGGATTGGATTCGGATCGCGAACTGCGAATTGTTGACCGGCCGAGATCTTCGGCCACTTCAATCGGATTGGCCGGTGATTTACAGTTCGCAATCCGAATCCAATCTGCAATGCGTAGTGTGACACGGGCTTTAACGCGAGACGCCGCGCTAATTTCCATTGATCGTGCAAATATCCAACTGACGTTCGCGTCGTTGAAGATGCAGTAAATAAATGTAATTCAGGGCACGTGTGTCTCTTATCTCGTTTCATCGGCTCTTTATTGAACGCACGAATCAATAGCATTTTATAGATGCATTCAACGTGTTAAAGATATCATTCGATATTTTTTTCCCAACGGAGACCGAGGTTGATATTGGACGCTTTTCGTTCAACGACACAAGTTGACGCATCACTTTGTCTTTGTTATCATATTTAGCGAGTGAAAAAAGATAAGACGATGCTCGTGTCGATTTATGTCACTAAATACGGGGAAAGCACCCGTTATTGGCCGGATTCGGATCGCGCTGCACGGTCTTTTGATTTCCCAGCACCTTTTTGTCCCCGAGAAACGCATCGATGCTCGGCCGTTACCTTCCTGTTACAATTCCTGGAGCGATCGCCGATCTGTCTAAATCTAACTCGACAGCACCGAATTCTCGACACCATGGTGTGTTTCAAATTGACGTTCTTTTTTCCCCCCCTCTCTTTAACCCTGGAGTAGTCACGCGGTTGACAGGTGTCATCCATGTGCACTCGAATTCATCTTCCGAAAAATACCAACAAACATTCATCTTGTCCCTCCGTGTATTTGTCAATTAGGAGCTACTCTCGTCCGTTTCAAGTATGATCTTTTACGATCGTTGTTTCTATATAAAAAAAAAATATATATATATATTACTTTCTCGAGCCATTTTCTTACTGAAAATGTCAATTCGAAATGGAGGGCACCTGTCATCCGCGCGACCACTTGCGTTGCATTCAGATACGCGACCATTCGGGGTTAATTCACGGGCGAAATTTGCACTCGTGCTTTTTAACGCGCGGGGCAGTCGTTGCGTAAAGCAACGCGAGGTGACGCAAATTGGCCCAGCGCGAGGCTGGATCACGAGATCGCTTTTCCTTAGTCCTCCATTACCGCTCTACTTGCCGTTCTTACCGTTCTTGTAACTGAGTTCACGGTGCGTTTCACGCGGCTGCAGAATCATCCGCCGCCACGCGATAATCCGCGACGTAACGAACACAATAAGATCTCGCTCGCGCCTCGAGTCTCTCCGTTTTTACGGGGAACTTTCATCGGTGGGGTCAATTAGCAAGATGCTCGATAACGAACGCCAAACGGACGCGCCACCGTCGAGTTTCCGCCAAACGGGAAATCGATGGGACGGGTGATTTAAACGACGGTATATTAAAAGTATGCCGCGCGTGCACGCACGGTGATCCCGCGGTAGCATTTTCCACGCATTTTTGCGCCCTATCGCGCGCGATCTTTTATTCATCCCCCGGCGAAATGTGATCGCGCGCCGGAAATACGCAGCCGATAGCTTCCGGCCTTTTCGTTCGCTCGCTCGCTCGCTCGCTCGTGCGCTAAGAAGAATACAAGTTCTCGGCCGGGCGTTTAATCGACGGCTCAATTTCGAGCGTTTAATTAAGGGTCCGCATCGCGCTTAATTCGAACGTCTCTATCGCCGCGTCGCGGACGATTTCTAGACGCTATCGGTGGCAGCTCCGGCTTCCCTTTGCGTGGAAATTCAAATGCGGAGGACGTTACCTGTACCCTCCCCGCGACGCTCCCTTTTCCCGCGCCACTCGTAGTAGCTTGATTACAGTCGCGAAACTCCATTGTCACTCCGGCGCAAACTCATTTGATTTCTCTCGCTTTTTCGACGATTGCTGTGTTTGCCGAATGGGAGGCGAGAACGGGCGAGAAGGTCGAGGGGTACACGGCAGGATGGATGTTTGGAAGAAGCGGCGAATTAACTACCACCACCGCCACTTCGCCGCTCTCGGAATAGTGATGAGTCCGATTTTTCGCTCGTGTTAGCAGCGCGGCTCATCGTCCTAATTTTCGTAGCCGCCAAATATGTCGATCGAGGAAACGCGCGATTCGTGTATACGCCATGTTTGCTCCGTTTAGTCGTACTTATTGCAGGGGGTGGGGGGCTTCCAATTTTATGCCGTCGCGGCAAAATCTGTCAGTTACTATATGGACAGCGAAACGATTTGCCGAGTGTATTAATTGCCATTCGCTGAACACATTTTGCTGAATCTACAAATTGTTTGTTTGTTTTTGTTCCTTTTGCTGTAAGAACCAATTAGTGAATGCAGGAAAACACTGTTTTGTTCTAACGGCGAATTAACGTGTCGTAAGGGCAAATTCGCTCAGCAGAATTTTTTACATTCCGGCGACAAGACTGTTTCCGCTCTAATTATGAGTAATTCGCTAATATGGTTATGTCGACTAAACTTTATCGCTGTCGCGACGTGTGTGCAGTAGCAACGATGTGGTTTCGCCGCACTTCGCTAATCCACTTAATTGACTCGAACTAAATCCCCGTTTGGATACGGGCGAACAAATGTTTTGGTTATGAGAACCAAAGTTTGATATTCGGAAAAAGGTTTGGTTTTTCGAAACGAAAATAAAAACGATTCCGAGGACCGAACTTTCGTTTTTACAATCAAAAATAATTCTCCGTCCGTCCGAATAAGAATTTAGCCAACTAAATAATTTTCTCAATGTATAACAGCGAAATAATTTTTCGCCGTGTATATCAATCTGTGACGATCATAAATAGATTCTCAAATGATGCAACTTATACCTGCATCTCGTTTTGAGAGAAGCACTGCGACCTGAATCAGAATCGCGCAACGGTTAAGAGAGAAGTGAAGTGTATTAGTTCCTATCATTGATCTAATTCCGACAAGTAGAGAGCTTGCGTCCTTCCTCCCCCTCTCTTTCTCCCCAAGGAAAAATAATTTCCCTTGTGAACGTTCGAAGGAGATAGCATACTTTATATAATTTTATCTCCGGGCTGTGCGAGAGACGGGGAAACGATCGACGGGGGAACGATCGACGTGCTTCTGCGATCTGCGGGGAAAGGCGTTTCAACCTTTTGCGTAAAGATAATTTCTAATGTACGTAAGGGAATCACTTGGCGGCCGCTGCAGCCGTTCGATCGAAAATTGCGTCCCTCGCTACAGTCACAGTCGCCTGTTGTAGTCGCGATGCCACGCAGCGGGCGCCGCGCTGTATTTCACCGCGCGCTCCGCACGCTAAATAAAGTAATTCGCACGGCTTTACGATGAGAATGTGAAAAATTCCCGGCTCGCGCAATTAGCGAGTTAAAAAACTATCCGTGAAAACGTGGGATTCATAAACCGGTGCTCGGCTCGCTCGCTGAACAAAGGATCGCCGGCGTTTAATGTGAGAAAATTACGCCTGTACTACTCGTCCCGCGCGAATTTGTTTACACGCTGGCTGTCGCGAGCGCGTTAGCCGGCCCAAATCGAGAAGTACCTGTACGGAGTTTAATTACAATTTTGATGAGGGCTACGTTAAGCCGGGGAGAATATCGCGAGCAAGTGTTTCGCGTGAAACGAGCGCGCGCGCATACGCGGAGCTGATCCGCCGAGACGTTCGCGCGTACGGCGTTGGGCGCGGCACGCGCCTTCGTCGGACAGGTGGCTTAATTAATTACGGGGTTAGCACGAGCGGGCCAATCCACCGTGCCGAAACTGCCGACTAAACGCGGCCGTGTACGATTTCGAACGTGCGAACGCGGGATTCCCGGTTCTTACCTTCCCGGGAACTTTGCGAAGTTACTTAAGCTCGCTCGCTTACTCGCGCGCGCACACGTCTCGGAAGCCTGTCTTCGGTGCCGGCGTTGTTTGAAGCCCAGGTAGACGCGTGTATTGGAAGCGAAACCACTGTCACGAGTAGTTATAATTGAGAGAGACAGCGTTAGCGCGGAGATGGGCTGCGAGCGACCGGGAATATTATTCGCAAAGACGATTCGAAGTTTAGCGCTGGAAAAGGCAAGTTAGACGCGAAGTTTCGCCGCGATCGCGAGCATCCCGAGGAGACGCCGGGATGTAATTCGATTTCTCTCTCTTTCTCTCTCTTTCTTTTCCTTTTTTCCTACCCCTCTTTCTTTTTTTTAATTGGGCGATAGAAAAGTATTTCTCGTTTAGCGGAAGTGAACGTTTTACGAGCGAAACATCCGTCCGTCGTCGTCGTCGTCGATCGGCGTAAACGAGGCCGCTGGATAAATATTGAAATTATTTTTGCCGCGTTAGAACTTGCCGGCGCGAGCTACTCGTCATACGAAGTTCTAATAATTCACGCGACGTTCCATCTCGCCGCATGCGCGCGTCGCACGATGATAATATCATTGTTAATACGCCGGGTAATATTAATCTTAATCATTGGCTTCTGCCGGTGGTAAATGGCATGTCCGGTGATAATTCGCTTTGGTCACCGAGTTCGCGGTGCGCTCTCCGCCAGTCTCTTCTTTTAATCTCCCACTTCACCTCCTCTTTGTATGAAACTGTTAACGGGATTACTCGGACACGATCGCCCGTATTTCGTCCGCTCGCGAAAAATGTATATCAAACATTTATTAAACATTTCGAATATTTATTTCATTTTTGTTTGTATATTATATATGATATCGCATTATCGTCTAACCTCATTGCGTAGCCATATTTTTGTCGTATTTATTGTAGGTTAACAATTATTGATAATATTATAAATATTCATAATTGCGATATGCGAAATATTACTTCGCCGAGCAACTGTTCAATTACCGCACCGCTCTCTCTCGTCTCACCTCGGTAACACTGATTTTAACAAACGCAGCTGCGATATCCGGTGATTCTTCAATTGAATTCGCTCGGAGAATAGCGCGAAGCGAAAGCGCGCAACACCCGGCGAAGTGAAAATAGTTAAATAAATATCTGCCGCAGTGCGTTTTTCCACGTTCTCGCTGAAACATCAACGGTATTCGGCCATCTAGTCATTACAGCGCGAATACGTACAAAGTTCTAATAATATAAATGGCGTGCCGTCCCGCTGCGTGTCGCACGATGATAACATCGTTGCTGTCAGACTCGCTAATATTAATCTTAATCATCGGCTTCTGCGACAGTAACTGCCGTGTCCGGTGATTATCCACATTAGCTTGGTTTGCCGCGGTACCATTTGTACTTGGCGAACACCGTACTTACCGTAGATTAACCCGTTACGTTAACCCCGTGTAAATGTCCCCATGGAGCGACGGGTATCTTGAAAGTATCGATCAAAATCCGTGGAACGCGCGCGCGACCATAGGCGTGCAGACGAGGGCGGCGCGCGGCAGTCGCGGTTGTCAAAGCCCCCTTTGTCCGTTCATCGTGTATCTTGAAATGTTCAATCAGGCAAATCGCGATATACTTGACTTTTTTTCCGCGCTTTTTTCCGTTCTATCCCATATTTGCGTGAGTGCGTTCGCGCATACCAGAGCTGGCAGAGTTTACGCATTGCCGGGGGAACGCGCGCGCGCGGGAACGACTCGTAAAAAGATGAAAGCTTCGTTGGCCATGCGTGTAAAAATATAACGGCAGATTAGACCGCTGCACAATTCAACGTGTATCGTAGCGCGACTGGGATGAAAAGTAAAGTTAAATAAAAAATAAAATTGCCACGCGCGCGCTGCTCCGATCGTTCTTTCGCGACGAGATCTTGGAATTTGTTTTTTTTAACTTCATAGATCTCTCCGATAACAGCGGCCGGGAACATCGGGAAATCCGCGCGTGGAAAACTTTCCAAAAAAACGCGATCCCCTAATTCCGCCCCGCGGAAATTAACAGCGCGGCGAAACGCGGCCGGGACCGCCGATGTTTTTCGGCGACTGTATTATAAACCGCGCACATTTTTCCATCAGCCCCGAAACTTTCAGAATGCTATTAATTTTTTTCCCCACTGCCCCGTAATGAACTTTATAATCCCCTGTGCTCGAATAAGGGCGCGTATAAACTTTGTTTTAAATACCTCGCTCGCAAAAAGAATCCCAAGGTTGTTGCATCATCAAAGCTCGGGTCGGCTTACCGGTTAAGTACATTGCGGCGTTTCATTTTTCGGGAAGGGGGGGGGGGACGGCTTGATAATAAAATGATTACTATCTCCAACGAAGCCGTTCCTCGTGATTGCGTTTCACGCGGCTATCGATTTATTATCGATATTGCATGCGCCACGTTCACGTAATAGGATATATGGACGCTTTCACGACTGAAAAAGGCGCGCACGAAACGATATATAACAGCACTCTGTAAACTAAAAAGATTTTACACGATTTACTCTTCCCACCTGAAAGTCGAGGCCAGAGAGAGAGAGAGAGAGAGAGAGAGAGAGCGACTTTGGCCCCTTTTGTCGATCATATGGCGGTTGATTGTTTCGTAGGTGTTCTTCGCGCAGCGTGTCTCTCGCTTTAAATAACTCATTCGACGCTCGTCGTCGATTATCAAAAGCGAATCACGCGCGCGGAATCGCCTTAACGCTACCGCGCTCGTTTTTCCATCGAGGCCGGCATAAGTCAAGCGTTTTAATTGAAACACGACCGGCCCCGGTTATCGGGGTACGTTTTACACAGGAACCGCCACTTTCCCGAAAAGCGATCCCGCCCGAGCCCGTTCACCAGTAGCTGCAAGCGCACAGTCCGGCACTTCCGCGAGACTTCCGCAATATCGTACAATGTCAATCTTTGATCGTAAAAGTATAAGTTATCTCGTTAAACTCCAGAGAATATTCTCCAATAACTAGAAAACTCCTCTTTGAAACTCGTTGCACCGAGGACTGCCTTCCGCTCGAGATTAAGGGCAGCGGCTTTTTGTAACCGGAGGGGGTGTCGGCGAGCGTTTCCTTCGCTTGGTGACGACCGGTTGAAAGGAATGTCCTCGCACGCACCTGCACGTAACACCCACACCCCCTCACACACACACACACACACATCACGGAGAAAAGGGATGCAGTAAGAGGTGACTGTCTTTCGAGTGACCGGTGCTACCGTCGTCAACCGGAACCCCGGAGGGCTGTAATTTCATCGCGCATTAGCCGAGGAAAGTCCCCGTAGGATATACTGAATGCGTCTTACAGCCCGCGGTCTTCTCCTCTTCGTCCACGCGCGGCTACCGCAAGGCGAGGAAAAAACGACCGGGCTTTGAATGAACCTCGCACTTCCCTCGCTCGTATTTCCGTCGCGGCGCAGTTGCGCGTCTCGCCCGCGGCTCCGTGCGGTCGTGACGATGACGATAAAGAGCCTCGACGACGCCGGCCATCCTCGAGGAGGCCGAGTGCAACGGGTGGCCCCAATGGGAGCGTGTCGCGATTTTAATCGTGATTATGCGCCCAACTTGCGTGCAATTCAGAAGAATATTCTCGGTTGCCGCGCGCGATTTCCACTTTTCGACACGATGAAGGACGAAATACGACGAAGGATAATCTCATCTTTCAGGATCTTATACGGGAAACGTATAGTAAACATTATCACACATTTTACGAATGCTGAACCATACCGGGATTATGACCCGAATTATGACGCATATCGTGTGTGCGCGCATCGTTGAAACTAACACGCGTAAAAACTTCGATAATAATTCCGGTAATGGTATCATCGTGTGTCGTGCTTTTAAATTCGGAAAATACCGCGAATGGGTGAATCATCCGCGCAAGTAAGAGTCCGAATATCCGAGATACTTCCTAAATCGCGCTCGGTCGGCGCGCCGGCAGGCCTCGGAATTAGTTATCTAGCGGGACTCCCCGAGTCCTGAATTCCTGTCTCTGCGCATCGGCAGATTGCAAAAAGGAACAACCGAACTAGAACGAATACACACAGACGGGGCGCGACGTGCACACGGAAACAAAAGGTTTGTCAATTTTCGTCTTTATTCCTGAGGGAGAGGCTCCGACGTGAAGGGAAGAAGATAGCACGGCAGCGGAGGAGTGAGGATGAGGCCGAAGTGGGTGGGAAAGAGAGATGGTTGGCGGAGAAGAAACACGGAACTGTAGCGCAATGAGTCTTTGGAGACTCGTGCCAGGTAAACGTCTTGGATCTGTCGAAGCTCCGAAGCGAAAAGAGACACTCGCCGGGAAGAATCGAGGTTTTATATTGGTACACCGGCGATTTATCTCTCTAACGGCCGGTTGACAAGAATTCTCGTTATCGCGAACAAACTGTTTTCGGCGAGAGCCCGGCGAGGAGCGTAAAATGGACAGTTAAGCGATCTTAACACTCCCGCACGTTGCCGTATTATTAATTGCGAGTGAGAACGTGACAGCGCCTCATCGTGCGCGCTTCGAGCCCCGTGAGACCGGCAGCGTGTAAGAACATAAAATTGAGATATTAATCTAGAATGCTGAAATTAAGATATAATTAACCTGAATGTATATATTTCCCTTATTTATGTCGTTATGTCAATCAGGCAGTTGTCTTCCGAGCCGTCTTTCTTCGTAGTCTTTATTTCACATGTTACTATTGGTCGAGGATTCCTCATTTGGTTTGATTGTGCTTCCTTCGACTTCTTCCAGATATCGCGAGATTTTTAGTATGTTTCTCTACCTGCTAACGGTTGCCTGCAATATTCCACGTGTGTTTAGTCAGAATGGCCCATAAACGTGGCAAGATCCGACACATTGATACCACTACTTTGACTGAATACAATATGTTACCACGTATTTTCTCAATATAATAGCATTCAAAGTAGAAGATATTGCATAATATTGTCGCGATATCGTTGATAGTTTAACACATTATCTGCCGGTCACAGATCCGAGGATGTGTTGATAGTGCCCATATCACGCACTGGCGCGGGATCGGCAGCGAAAGTGTTAATATTGACATATTAATGCGTCGATTCAACACGTCCGATACATACGTTCCCTCGAAACGACCCAGCTCGATCGTAATTGACGCGCGGGGGTTCTCAGTGCGCGGCAAATGCGGGAAACACTTAATGATAACGTAAGCAACGACAAACAGTAAGTATCGTATAACACTCGTAGTTGCGCTATGACTTTAACGCCAAGATGAGTAAAGATTAACAGGAACTTACGAACTCGGATCGCGCTCGCAGAAACGTAATGGTGTTGGCTAGCAGCCGAAGTTACCGTTGCTAACCTCACCAAGTACAGGGACCTCATTTACAATTCAGTAAGCTTTGTAATATTCGTATACGGCATAATGGATTCAACTCGAAGTAGTCTCGTGCTATCGTTGCCGAGCGTGTGTCATGCGCACGCCTCCTAAACTAACGCGCAACTACTTATAATTTATACCGGCGTCGAGTAAATGGCATACGGAGACGTAACAAAGGGTTAATATCTTTATGCGATAACGTTTTTGTTATTTATGTTACACGAGCGAGAAGCTCCGGGATGCGTAGACTCCTTCGTCACGTGCGTTGTTTACTGCGCCTGTAATGGCCTCGCAATGGTCGAGTACGCGAAGGGATCGTGAATCTCTGGCGAATTTCGACGTACCGGCACCAATCGGACGAATGTCGACTGAATTAATCTTTTTTTTTTTTTTTTTGGGACAATTTAGCCTAATTTCAATTAGATCCACGAGAATTGCGAGCTTGAAACTAATTTTGGCAACCGGTGGATTTTTTATACGTTGTTAGTACACGAAGAAACTTGCCTTTGCAATTCACGATACTTTCGTTTTAGTCGCAACCAGCGTGAAAAGAATTCTTTGATAATGAAACGTCAATTCCGGACGAACATTGTCATAATCGGCCTCGTCTCCAACTTCTCGCCCGCGTGAACGGAGTTCTCACTTTTTTTTTTTCTTTTTCTTTTCTTGCTTGAGAAAACTTCTCGAACTTTTAAATGACTTCGCGCGGTTCTTCTCGTTTCGCGTTAAATTACCCATGATTTCAGGGATGTTTGCGTGCATAAATTTCCACGGTAGCATTGACTTGGCAAACCGTGCGCGTATACGCAGTTTGGAACGGTAACGGTTTTCACATTACGGTCTCCCGGGATAGTGACAAAGTAACGATAAGAATAACGCATAGCCACGCCACACGAATGCGCTCTCAACGCAGTCCGAGAAAATATATTTTTCATTACCGTCTTGCGCGAACAAGTTGTTATCTGCTCCGCGAGAGATATTTACTGCAAATATTTCGAGCAGATAATAACGGCGGAAGTTTCCACTTAAAGATTACGGAAACTTTGCTGGCCACCTGGTTTTCAACCTCCGCGGGAGGGGTGTGGGGGGCGGAAGGGATAGTCGTAAAGGTTGATCGTAATATTCAGAAGAACGAGAGGTGCAATTTTTATATAATTAAAAAAAAATATTTTTACTAACGCAAGTATTTGTATATAAATATCCCATCGAACTTTGCAAAAAAAAAAGCCGATATTTTTCTCATTTGCGGCAGTATTCGAGCTTAATGGTTGAAACAACCCTTGCAAATTGTGCCGCTGTTTGATATTGATGTGCCGGCGGAGATGCATTTTTTAAATATTTTTTAACGTTTCCGTGCATATTTATATAACAGAGACATTTTTGTGAGAAAATTTATTTGTTATTTTCCCCTCCCCCCCCCCTTTTTTTTACCATGGACATAGCTTTGAGCAACAGGAGCGCACGGCATTTCGTTTGCAAAATAATAAGCAGGAGCAACGGTGGATAATAAAACGCCCTTTCATTCCTCGCAAATGGATGAATTTGGTTTCAATGCAGCATGTATGTGTGTTTTTTGCCACGAGCCGATGTTTCGCGAAATTATCTTGAATCATCGTCGAACCTTTTGCTATCGAGCGACACTTAACGTCACGAGCGAGCGAAAGTCATAAAGCTCGTCTCCGCGGCGTCTCGCGTCTCGAGAAGCGTATTCGGTATATTCGGGAGTTTCGGCGAGAAGAGCCGCGGCGTGCCGGGCGAGTGCGTGCAAGTGGAACCGAGAGGATTGTAAAGAGACGAACGCGAGGGGGAAAAAGAAAGAGATGCCGCGTGTAATTTTAGCGACGTGCGTAAACGTAAAGAGATGGCACACGACGAGGGTGAAGATGGTTTAATAATATACACCGAGCGTCCAACTGGCGCGAATGCGATAATAAACGGTCGGACGTGCGCGCGCGGTCGAATGCGCGCTCGCGCTGATACGGCGCGTCTTTCCGAGGTGGATTTATGTGATTATTATCGTCGCAGTCGTTGCGAGGGAAATAAGAATGCGGTCGGGCCGCGGCACGACGACAACGGATACGAGAGAGAGAGAGAGAGAGTGCAGTTGCTTCCTACATTTCTTCGGTATTCTTGCAATAAAAATATACGACTCCCGTCGGAGTTAAATGACGAATTTATCATACTGTTTACGAATTAATCATCCGCGACGGGAGATGAAACGATGAAACTCGCACGTTTGTGCGAAACGACCGCGAGACTCGAGAAGTACTCGCTCGTCTCCGCACGGTGCTTGGCTCGCTTCGCAACGCGGAGACGTCAGATGGTATCGTTCGTTGCAATCGATGTCGCCGATAATCTTCGTATAGTTTTATCGGCTCTCCAATGCACATTTATCGCCGCGAGATTCGATAGGTCGTAAATAATAAGTAACTTCGATGTCGCGACGTCCACGGCTTCGTTCTCGACGCGAATAACGTTCGGGAAATAAAAAGTGTCGATACATCCAGCTCGGAGCGTGACAATTTTGGGGCGTTGTCGTGTTGGGCAGAGAGAGGGAGGGAGAGAGGTCAAAGATAAGATCGCGGTGCAATATTTGCTGGTGAAAATTCAGCCTTATTTGGTTACCGCAACACGAGCGTCGAGATTTTTCCGACCCGTCACACGGACCATCGATCTCCGGCGAGGAGTCGCGGAGCGCGCATTCCTACCTCCACCTGGCCGAGACAGCGCGACGTTCGAGCGCGTGCTCGCGAATATTGCGGCGATGTAACGCGTCGCCCGGAATATCTCGTGGTGTTACGCTTTCTCACACGCTTGCGTGTAGTGTGTGTGTGTGTGCGCGTTCTGTAAAAATATTCCACGCGCAACGGTTCGGCCCGCTGCTTTATTGCTGCGGACGGACCTAAGAATACCGGTAAACGGACGTTGCGCGCCGCGAAATTGTTCGAAACTCCCGAGACCGGCGAGAATAACGGGCGGTATTATCCGCGAGATACACCAAGGCGCCAGGTATCCCGACGGTCGGTCTTTTTATCGCCCCTGCGAAAATTCGCGGCGTTGTTCACGTACGAACGCGCCGCACCGACACGCTGCCTTTTTAGGTGCATCTAAGAGCAACGGACAAAACTGAAATATCTGTCTTAGTTTGAAAGACCAGCCGACAAAGAGAACGTATAATGCGTGGTCACCAGAGTGTCCGTTAGAAGTAACATAGTGCGTGTATATAATATCTTATACTTTTATATTATATTTTTTTTATGTCGCGTTATATATTCGATTATACAGAGGAAAGGGTTTCTTTGAATTTAGCACATGTCTGATTTCGTTTTGTTCAATATAAACAGCGTAATTTAATATCGAATATCATTCTTTGAATATTATTGTTTACCAGGGTGAATTATGTTGTTTGATAGAAAAAGACAATATTATTTAGAGGAAGTAATATTTCGTGTTTTCTCAACGAAGAAATTTATTTGAATTATTTATTAAGTATAGTTCCGCTGAGACCAAAAAGTTTTTTAATACTTTTTTAACATAGTGTTATTTCTTCCAATTAATTTACTGCTTGTGACAACCATTGTAATGTTCGATAAACATCGACTATGAAGCACTAATTTAGCATCTAATTAATACTTAATTCTGGTGTAGTTACTATTTTGTTTCTTTTTGCGTCCGGGGTGACAACACAAAGGTCCACACGCAGTACTTTCAGTGATGTAAGTCGCATAATTCTATTGCGAATGGAAGCTGCAGCGAGTGATGGGCGAATACGAGACGCAGGGAAATCTGATAACACTGGAAGAAGGAGCTAACTTCTCCTGGTGCGCGTTGTCCTAAATTAAAATAACAATTATAGCGAGCGTTGAGTTAGAAGAGACTGTAAATGAAGGGCTCTTCGTGAAATAAGCTTCGGGGAAGCAAATAGACAACGGCGTTCTCTTCACTCAATTTCCAGTGGACCTCAGTTTCCCAGATTGCTAATTCCAGGCTTAGTTACGCGGGTCGTATATAATCATTAAATAGTTTTACTTTATATTAAAATACGGAAAAATTTAAGAGAGAAAAGGGAGGAAGGATAATTGGGTAAAATAATGTCGATAAAGTTATCGCGAATTAAGACGAAGGAGACAGAATGAGAGAGAGAGAGAGAGAGAGAGAGAGAGAGAGAGAGAGAGAATACGGTGAATTACGAGCGGAAGGAAAGAAAGAGAATATGTTAACGAAGTTGTAAACGACACGTCGTAAAATCATTGCGTAAAATAATGTTTCACCCGAGCGTGGCCCTTGTTACACGAACGTCCTTTGTTTGCCGGGTTACTTTTGGGAAACACTGGCCGCAGAGCTCGCTCTCCTTCCTCTCCTCCTTTCTCGCTCTCGCATGCACGCGCGCGTGTGGTTCTCTCGTTAGGGAACAAGTCGACGCTGCTGGGCGTCGTTGAATTTCAAGGCGAGGCAATGCCGAAGGGATTCCGACGCGGAGTATGCGGCAGGGCGAGCGCGGATTTCTTTTTTGCTGCGGAATAACTGCGAGAGAAATGTCGTGGTTGCTGCGGCGAAGCACGCAACCTCGACCCTAACGTTATCAAAATTCCAACTGTCTCGCCTTCCTCTTCTACCATCCCTTCTTCTGTCGTACTCTCTTCTTCTCTCTCTCTCTTTCTCTCCCACTCTCTCTCTCTCTCTTCCTTTCTCATTCTCTCTTTATCTTCTCCTTCCCTCTCTCGCCGCCCTCTTCTACGGTACCTGCTGATGCTCTACTTGCGAAACACCCCTGTGAGCGAGAAGCGTTTCCCACGGCACTTCACGGGAAGAAGACGAAGGGAGAAAGGGTCGGGCGAGGGGGAGCCTTCGTGCATAATTCGGCAAGAAATCCCCCGAGATGGAGGAAACCGTTCGAGTAGCTCGAGGTTTTCTTACCGTGTACGCGCCTTAATTAATCCCCTTTCAATTAGGCGCCACGCCCTTCTTCGCGCCGTGACAAAGTCCCAAGGCGCGGAAGCTAACGCCTGCACCTGCAGTTAACACCTACCCGGGAACGTGTAGGTTCCAGCAGCCATGTCTGATTACCGGTTCTCTTTTGCTGAACAGCGAATCGCGACTGTCTGACTAGAATTGGCACGGTTCGAAGGGTGGCACGTCGTGGCACATACTACGTAGCGTACGACGAGCCGGGGCTTAATTTTATCGTGCAATTAAATCAGCATTCGTCAGAATTTCATATTACTGCGCTCTATTATGTTATCAGAGAGACGTACTCGTACGTTCTTTTACCCAACATCTTTGTCATACATTAAATACGGGAAAAATAGAGAATATTTCGGAGGAACTTTCAACTTATATTTTTCGTTCAGATTTTTCAGAAATGTCAGATTTTTTTTAATTTACCCGCACCTCCCTCTATTATTTTTGCGAATATTGAAATTTTTTATCGAAATTAACATCGAAATTAAAGAAAAATTTCACACTGAATTACATTTTACATTGATTTTCATTGTCACATCACATGTAACAATGTTGATTTTCGAAATTATGTATTTGAAAAATTTTCTTCCCTCTCGAGATAGCGTAATTTAAGGAGAATATTTATAATATTCTTATGGATTACTCAGCATTTTCTTCTTTCTCAAAAACGCGAAGTAAAAGGTGCGGCATTTCGGCCGAAATACAATTACTTACTTTAAATTGTACTATCTTGTGTATCTCGGAAAAGGAAAAGAGGGAAGAACTAACGTGTAACGTGGTGCAAGTTTTCTATCGTATCTGCGATAGTTGCACCGTTATCGGATTCTCACAAACGTCGAAGTTGGCTCACGTTTCGGAAGATAATAATCCGTTGTAATTTCTGCGGATACATCCGGTGTATTTGTAGGGACTTTAGGTGTCAGCGGCATGGGAAATTAGTCGATTACAATTGTGTTAGTATTACTAATAGGATTCGAGATTCACGCAGACAATGGCTCGCTGAATGGATTACTTGTTGGCGGTAGGCGCACTTACGGAATAAACGTACTCGCTTCTGTTATTACAGTTGATATCAAGAGAACTTATAGCCTCGACGCACAGCATGAGAAGA
This sequence comes from Dinoponera quadriceps, assembly GCF_001313825.1. Taxonomy (NCBI): domain Eukaryota; kingdom Metazoa; phylum Arthropoda; class Insecta; order Hymenoptera; family Formicidae; genus Dinoponera; species Dinoponera quadriceps. Next base: position 978,437 of record NW_014554512.1, on the reverse strand, counting down.
GGCTCTTGGGATATAACCGTTCGTGTTACTTATCATCACACTTGAAATTTGGTTATTGTGCCGCGCGTGAGATGAAATTCGTCAGAATTATATGCATACGCGATAGCGATCCGAGCCGTGCGCGTACGTATTGCTTTCCAGTAAATGCTTTCTTCGAAACTAAAACTGCTTCATATCGCCATCGATATTCTTTTTATATCTGTGCGTTTTTTCAATTAATGTGTGAAGTCGAAGTGAGATATTGAGATATAGAAAGTATTGAATTATTAGCGTTTAAGGAGGAAACTTCCAAATTAATGGGCGGGAATAAATGGTAATAACTCATTTAATGTTGCATATATTTCTATTTCGATAGATTTTTATTTTAATATGAGATAGAATTTCATACTTTGTATCTTTTGAATTTTTTACTTGGAAAGTTTTGAGGAAAGAGGTGATGTCAAAATCTGATTAAGGTAATGTCTAGTTTTTATTAGTTAGAAAATAGTTCGGAAAAACTCCGTTATCCCGGGACGAGTTATATATCGTGGTGCACACAAACGTTTCCTGAGTGGAAGTACAGCGTTATCGGGTGTATTAAACTTACCGTGTCACGTCTCAGTTATGGATTCTTGGAGTTAACTATGGTTCAACGAAAACTTCACGGAAGGCAATTATTAGTCTTAACTTTTCAATTTTCAACACTGAATTTCTTAGCAATTAAGCGTTTAATGAAATTCGCGTTGAACTCAAATGCACTTAAAACTAACTGAAGAACAAGGTTTTGTTATGCATTAACAGGATGTAATTCGACAAAACTTGCGGAATCGCTCGTAGTTTGCAATTGTCAACATTGAGGCAATCGTCATTCGTTTCAATTTTCACTGAACAGCCGCGATCGAGGCAGAATAATCCGTGTGCGATTGTCTACAATAAATTTGTGCTCTTTACATATTTGATAAAATCTCTCTTTCTCTCCTCCTTCCTCTCCGTCACAATATTTTGCATATCTACATTCATCAATTAGTGTATGAACGCATAAATATTTATACAAATATTATGCTTTAACGGTCAGAAAATCAAATTAATTAATATTTGCACGCGAATATCGTTACTGTGGAACGAGCGAGCGTGATAATTTATCATAGATTTTTACGAGACCGACACATTGGCATTTTTAATTATTTTTCAAGTGGGTCACGCATACGTGAAATCGGTGGAGAATAGTCGAGGAGTTGTCGAACGGGAATGTCGGGATTTCCCGGGAAATACGGACCTATGAGTGAAATCTCCGAAAGGAACGTCTCGAAACTTATTATAATACGTTCGACCGCGATGATATTTCGCGAGAAATGCTCGAAATGCACGCGCAAAATTCGCGAAAATCGCTCGTCTCATCGCGATACTCTCGACCCAGGTGTGAGAACGTCGAGCAACGTCGTCGTCGTGCGCGCACTCCCATCGCACGTGCGAGCGTTAACGAATTAACGACAGTTATCGCCGTCACGTATTATAAATTGCATTAATAAGTTCCGGATCGCGCATTCGTGTGTTACGAACTTCTCCGCCGGCCGATAGCCGGGGCCGTAGCGGGAAGAAAAGCGGCGGGAACGGCTCGTCGTCCCCGGGGACGTTTCTGCGATATAGAGAAATGGAATCCGGGCTGGATATTCAGCGAGGCGGAAATAACTACACATGACTTGACAATTACTGAAATAAACCGCGATATTTGCCGGCGGTTACTGCGCGCATACAAAATACTCCTCTCCCCGGTGCGCGCGCGCCGCGCAATATTGTCGTTCGTCGCATTACATTATGCGCGACCGTAATTTCCCGATTACTACATATTTACGGAAATGGTGCGCTTCAGCCGTATTAATTACCACAGGGGGATATAAATATCCGTCCTGCCTATCTGTGTCGCGTATAAATGAAGACGGGATTCTCCGCGCTCGGAGGATTCGTATTTGTGACCGGTCTGTCTCGTGGGCGAGACGCGAATCGATTAATATTAAGGGCACTTGGCGAGATACCGCTTGTGATCCATACGATGACGCAGAGAGAGAGAGAGAGAGAGATAACGAACAGACACGTATCTTTAGGAGAAGAGCGATAGTGCGAAGGGTGGATTTCGAGTAGTTATCTATCCCCCTGGTGTGTCGCGACGATAACGTCGGGATATTCCCGGAGTAATTACCAACTTTTTATACGGTGTCAGCCGACGTTTCGCACACGTGTACGCGCTGTGTTTTCCCCGACGCTAATAACGCCTCGTACGTTTATCCGCGCGGCGAAGGGTCGCGGTTCATTCACTGCTTACCCAGGTAATCGTCCACGGTGCCTTCGCGGTGCCCTCGAGTGGTACCGTACCCTGGCGCTCGGCAAAATTCAATGCCGTCTAATTGCTCACTTATGGGCCGCATTCGCTGACTTAATTGCTCTACCGGGGCATCTTCGAGACGTCGAGTTTGCAAAGTGCCGGCGGTTGAATGCAGAAAATTTAGGCAGTTAGAAACAAACTGTGTAACGTACGCAGCCACTGCACGGTTGCTCCGGGATATATGAGAGAGAGAGAGAGAGGGAGAGCCTTAGAGCGTACTTCGATCGCTCCCCAGTTGAGAGCGCGAGTTCGAGTCTCGGGACGCTCGTGCGAGGCAATCGGACCGGAGTTATGCGAGGTAGAAGCAACTGCCGATGCAAATTCTAGCGAAATCCACTTTCGCCCCGGCCATCTTCGGGTGATATAAAATTGACCAACCCGCCTGCAGTCGGGTGGGTTTCCGCGCAAATGGATCGCCCGGTGGCGGCGCGCGAAGATTGCATCTTCCGCGCAACGTACGCGGCTGCTTCCTTCCCAGCGTTCCTCCCCCGAAAACGATCGTTCGAGCCGAGAAAGGGCATTTTTTAATTGACCTTCCCCGAGAGTAACCCGCTGGTTCGTCGTATTCCGCGCTTCTCGTGCACCTTTTATCAGCGATCACGGTGGGCGGGAATACACGGGGACTGATGTTTAACCGGCGAGCCGCTCTTCGAATCTCTCTCTCTCTCTCTCTCCCTCTTTCTGACTCCTAAATGCGGATACCGAGATAACTCGAGCTTTCTTTCGACCCTATGTTAGCTATTTTAGTCTATATTCACGGTGGAACATACAGGCGCGTTCTATGTAATTACGATGCGTCGGGCAAGCGTTCGCTAATAAGAGCGCCCGCCTCAACGAACGCAATGTCCGCAGAGCGACTCTATCTCTCTCTCTTTCTCTTCGCTCCTCTTCTCTCCTTCTTCCTCTCTTCCTCTCTCATCGACCGTGCCGTGATAGTTCGCAGATATGTATTCCACGTAGGTCGCCGGTGAGACGTGGAGTAATTAAATGGACTTTAGCGCATTCTCCGAGCAATTAAGGCTATGAGAGAATATTTCCTGCATTTCGTCGCGGACGTGGCGACGCTTCGGGCCTAGGAGGAGAGGAGCGGTATCGATTCCCTTCGACGGCGCGCGCGAGGCATCGCGCTGATAAAATTAACTCCGCGGGTCTCTTCCTTCCCGGCGCGCGACGCGATTAACTAGCAATTAATTTTAACGCATCGCCCGCATCTATTTGAGCAATTATTTTACGTAATGGCCGCGCTTCCTTCTTTATGCACGGTAATAGCGCTCCCGAGTGAAGCACGGGGGGCAATTAAATCCGGTTAACAAACTAACAATTAAACAGCGCTTTACATTCACGTGTACGCGTAGACAGCGGAATATGCCGTTTCGGCGACTGTTTGTTATTCCGGGGCGCATAATGAGACTCGGGGCGCGCGATGCTTTGCACATCCTCGATGCGGAATATAAATCTGCTCCCCGGATGTTTCTTCCGCTTTCAAAGACGGCGAAGGATGCACATCGCGTAGAATAATGTCGCGAGCGGCATCGATTAGCGCGTACGTATCATTTGTAACGATTTATAACTTATGTCTGTGCATGTTTCGTACGTTTATGTTTTTGCGGACTTAATGGCTATTATATTTTATTCGTTATTTTACTGATGTTGGAAAATGTGTTCTCCAAAGTAGCTGTTACTAATTTTCAGACATTACGGTATGATTCCGCATAACATTCTTTATTTATTAAGCTGTGTGAATAAAACTGCGCGCACGAAGCGGACGGAGCGCGAGTGCTTTTAAGAATGAACAACATTCGCTTCAAAGCGAAGGCGCAAAATAGGAAATGTATCTTATGCCTCGTATAAACAAGTCGAGCTCTTTACCACGCGGCGCACTCATAAGCAATACCCCTCGTTACAAATAACTTACCAATATAAATATGCATTACCGGGATAATTGCGTCCGGAGAGATGTTACAAAATAATTTCACGACATAATTACGCGAAACGCAACGTGCGCAAATACACGCATATCGATCGCAACGATTTTCGCGTAAACAGAAAGAAGCTATTTGCCCGTTTAATCTATTTAATGCTCTCTCGTATATTTCATATTCGCAAATTTTACTTCGCGAATAAAAAGGTTCACGCACTGGCTTAGCGTGTTCTCCGTGTTGTGAGACGGCTGAACGGAAATTCACGCGAAATTTACGTCGAATCAAGAGGAGAGAGAGAGAGAGAGAGAGAGAGAGAGAGAGACGAGGACATTGAAGGCTCGTTGATGTCGTCGCGGTTGCTGCGCTTCTTCTCTTTAATACAAGGAGGCACACGGGAAAAACGTTTCCTACTGTGCACGCGGAGCCGTCTGGTACCAATTACGCAACGGATTATTGGGGACACGGTCTATCCGTTTGGCCGAGAACGTTTCACGGCCGAGATCCAACAGATGCGTCGGCATCAAAGCTCGCCGTGCTCAGGCCCAGTCTGGCGCGCAGCATTCAGCCGCGGAATAATTCAGATCCTGTCGAAAAAATGCGACGAACTCGCGAGGGCGAGATATCTATGTCTCGGCTGTTTCGCCCGGAAACTCACGCGTAGAACCACTGATGCAATTAACAGCGCGCGACCGTTCATTTTCCGAAATATTAATGACGGGATTCGTGAAATTTTTACGCGATTTCGCTTTGACGTGCGTTTCGAGGCAGCGGATATTCGCTAAAGCATCAATCTTGCCATGCCCGGAATCGCATTCAGAATGTGCGCATCCCGAAGTGAAATGACCGGGCTGGTTATTCAAGCTTTCTCTCGCCTTTTCGCTTTTCAATGCGTAAATCGGTTTTTCATAGGAATTGCGAGTTATATCGAAATGTATCTCGATATATTCCATTTACAAATAAAAATGTGATTTCGTTCAAGTAAGCATTGATTTGATTACCAAGCTATTAAAATATACTCAAATTTATAAAAATATTACTTGATTCAAGAGACGGAGAAACGAGCAGTTTTTTTTTTCCGCGTGAAAGTTGCAAATTAGTATATTTAAGTATATACATCAGCAGATGTTGGAATATCGTTAAAGTATATTCCTTTATTGGAACTTGGCTTATATGGACGGGATATCCCGCATGATGTATCGCGAGGAGAGAGTTCGCGACACGCGTTACGCGCGTAAACTCGAGCTCGCGTTTATCTCACGAGCTGCCCTTGTAAAATACCGGCGGATGACACATGACAGTGTGTAATGGATGCGACTTACGTCGCCCTTTCGGTCTTACGTGTCTATCGCGAGGTCGAGCAAGGAGGTGTCGGATTAAAAGAAAACGGCAGCGGCAGCTGCGAGGAATCGATCGCCGCGCGGCGGGGATTGTGTTGGCCGTTCGATCGTCTTGGGAATAATTCATACGTCCCTTGTGAAATTTTTGAAGGAAACGTTACGTGCCGCCGGTCTCGGGCCGTCTCACCCTCTTCACGAGCGCGCGCGAGTAATTGATTTTCCTTGCTGCCTTAACACCCGCGATTCGACGCGAACTTTTTACACTTCGCCACAGCTTTTGGCATCGATCCGGACACGCTTCGCGAGTCAGACAGTTTCCCGCTTAAAGTAGCAGCAATATTCGTTCGACTTCGACCAAGAGGGGTGGTGAGGGGAAGGGGAGGAGGAGGGGACGAAGGAGAGAAGCGTTTATTGCCGTGCTAGCTAAAGCGAACCTCTTAAGAGCGCTCGCTAAAGAAGTGTATGTAGATTGGAACTTATACGCGTAAACCGAAAGGTTGACGACCGGAGATTCAAAGTGCTCGCGATATTTTTTACTCGTGTAAACATTCACACCCTGAGGTAAAATAGACCACTCGAAAATATTCCTCCGCGTTACGCGGAGGAAAAAGATTTTGCTGTTGTCGCGAAACCATCGTATTTTTCTCCGTGTATTTATCGTAGAATTTAGATTCATCGTGAGGTTTAATGGGTTTTTCATAAGTTTATTGTAAAATTTCGATTCTGTAAAAATCAACGATTAAAGTATCAATATTTAAAGTTTCCCGCCATTTAAATCTTTTACTGCTTAATGCTTGAGAACACAATGTAAGCCGACGAAACTGGCGATTCCTCTTCCGCGCTGTGCATGAGTTGAAAGAGGAAAAGAAGAAGAAAAAAGGAAAGAAGTGATATTAATCCGCATTCTCGAAGTTCCTGAGCGGTTAAGGAGTCCAACTTGGAAAATACTGGGGAGCACGTAGAGGCGGGAAGGTCGAGGGGAGAGGAAAGAGAGAAGAAGCTCCGTGGTGGATGACCGTTCGTAGGACGACGAAGAACGAACCGAGTTGTTGTAATGGAGGAAAAGAGAGAAGGAGAGAAAGAGAGGGAGAAGGAGAAATAATTAAAAGAACGACCAAAAAGGTCACGGCACATCACGAGCTCGTTCACCCTCTCGTCGCCCCCCTCACGGATAGACTCGCGGATATCCTCGCGACACACCGAGGATCTCGCGGCGTTTGCCCGGCGCGGATGATAAAGTATGCAAATACGCGGAGAGAGAGAGAGAGAGAGAGAGAGAGAGAGACGCGAGAAAGAGAGAAAGGAAACAACGAACGCAGAATGCGAGGTGAGATTACGGATATGACAACGGCACGCGGCTGCTACAGGAGAGACGAAAAGCCGGGGGAAATAGCGAGTGGTGTAAATCCAATTTGCGCGACATCGGGGTTACTGCGTTTCATTCATTAGCCCTTATTAGGCTGCATTATGCAAAAATGAGTCAACTCGCGCAACCAGCCGGAAATTAGGAGCGTAACCCTTTCGCTCCGACCCTGACGAGAAAGAAGCCGTCCGCTGCCGGGGCGTTCGTGCGCGAATATGAACGGCGTGCCGATGGGATTATCGCGCACCCCCCGAAGTACTCGGAGGTACTAGCGCGTCGTCGGAATTTTTCTTGGCTTGCCGCACGGCCCGCATGCGGAATTCTTTCCACGGTTATATGTGTACATTCTCGCAAAATGGAAAAGCCTCCCCCTTGCGAGGGGAGTAATCACACCTCGACCTGAGTGCGCAAAGCAGGGAGTATGTGTGCCCGTTAAATTTCTATTTCTATTTATTATTTAATGTATACTGGAATTCTCTAATCTGTAGAGTTTTTCAAACGTACTATGAACAAACTCGCTATATGTTAAGTTGTCCAATCTGATCAGTCTGAAGAGGCAAGAGTAAGTGCTACTTTTTTTTTTGCCTAAATGGTCTTAATTACTCTCAGAATTTAGCCGAAAAATGTCAGTTTTGTTCATTAATTTAACGTCCGAGAAATCGCTTTTTGTTACCGTTTCTGCCAAGAAGTAGTCACTACTTCATTTTGTTCCGGTGAGACTGGGTGGCAGCGCGCCGGCTATATCCCTGAGGCGAGCTACCGATAAAAGAGTGGGTTAAAACCCTACACACATTTCTCTTGATTACATTGAGATATCGGTAACATTATGATAGTGTTGACGCCCTACTCTCTATATAGATAGATATTCAAAATGACCGGGAGGGAGGGAGGATGAATAGTATCGACGTGAAAGGTATCAATCATCATTTACACCTATTCATCATCATGAATGCGTCGTATCATTATTTGGATATCAAAATCACGCGATACCCCCGTGCGAAATATTCGAAAATGCTTGTGAGAGGGATACGCTAGCTCAAAGTATCGGTATTGATCGCGAGGGGCGGGGGAGGGGGGCGGGCGTTGTCGCCGATACGCGGGTTTCAATATCTGAAAGATATGCAAATGCGATCGTTTGTACACTCGGAATATAAATCACGCGTTAATTGTTCCAGCTTTCATTAATGCGGCACAAAAGATGCACGCGACCGCCCGGCAAAATCGTTCGTTCCTTCGAAGACGCTGTTGAAAACATGGCATAGATTCAACGTCGCGCATACTCGAGTGCAATCCGCCTGCTGAAAAGGTTTGCGCGAAGCCAGTTCGATCGCCGCGTCGTCGTATGCATAAGGGAATCGCGCGGCGATTCGGGGGGGAGGCGGGGGGATCAGTCGCATAACTCGATATTATCAATCGCGCGGAATATCTCGGCGGTTTGCGAACGACTTCGCCCCGAAAGCCCGAAGTTGTCCTCGCGTGCTGCGAGATGCAAATGTCTTCCGTATCGCGCGGAATGATTATGAAAGTCCGCCGATACCTCCCCNGGTCTCCTGCCCCCCCCCGATAAGTCCCCGAGAAGCACTTCGGCTTCTATTAAGGATAAATTTGCATACCTTTCGTTGAGAGCGCGTTATAATGAATCCTGCGAGCAAGTATGCGCTCTCCTTATTATAATTAATCGAGAGCACGTTTATTCTGCCTAGCGAATCGCGGGCTTTCATCGCGCGCCTTAATAACTGGAATTTGCAAAGAGCATACATAAATACAGGGCGTGCGGAACGTATCCGGCGTTCGCGCGGAGGGGGAGCCCGGCTCCCTTTTATTGTCTCATGAAAAATTCGCGCGCGAGCGCGCTCGGCCGGGCGCGTGTTTTATCCCGCGATCTCTGACCCCCGGCGCCGTTTAACATCGACGAGAAAGCGAGGCGTCGTCCTGTATCAGTTACCAAGGTATCCCTCACCGCGAAGTCAATTGTTGCGCGTTTTGCAAAACGCATTAACCGCCGAGCCCAGATCGATGCCCGCTCGTTACGACCCACCGATGACACCGCATTCCCCATGCGAGCGCATCGGCGTTGTTGTGTTTCTGTTCTCTCTTTTTTTTTTTCGGCGTTTCCGCCGCGAGGAAATATTGCAAAAGACATTCGATATTTCGCGCAGATAGGGACGCCGGACACGCTACACGTCAAACGGTATACATGTTGAAATATCCTACGCAAACGCGAATCCCATCACGGTCGGGGTGAAACCAAGAGAACGGGGGAACGAACGGCCTCGATTTCGAGAGAAGCCCGAAAAATGGTACCGCTGTAAATATTTTAAAACCGGCGTGCGGCCGATTTTCTCCGCCGGAAAAAAAAATTATCTCTCTCGCGCTAAATATTTTAAAAGAGAGATATAATAAATCGCGGTGTGCGCGCAACAGTCGCGCTTCGCGCGCGGGTTAGTGGGTGTAGCTGACAAATGAGTCTCATCGTGATCGTAGCGAAGGGATAGTTTCGATTAATCAGGGCGATGACGCGTCTGACAAATTGTTCGACTTCGCGAGTTAACCAGACTCGAGTTCATCGTCAATTCCGTCGGAATTGTATTTTTATCTCGCGAACGCTCAAACGCAGAAATAAACCGGCCGCCGCAAATAGAGAGGGCGAAATTCATCCAACGCTGATGGATTCATTTTGCGTCTCGAACACGCGTGATTCTTCATCTTTAGGCCGAGTGAGTTTTTCAAATCTCGTACACTTCTCTGAAACATGCATCGTGTTCAAATAGAGGAAACGAATTTCTTTTGAATTGAAAAAGATAGCCAGGCATGCGGTAGCAGCGCGATTAGCGGTAAACACGAGCTTCCACTTCGATCTTTTGCGCTGGATGTGCCTGTTTAACACGTTCCATACCGGACTGTTTTTACGCCATTTTCACTACACACCTTATGTACTGAAAGCGATATACGATGTGGAGCTTGATAAAAATGTTAATTATTTGGTTTGTAGTTTTTGGTGAATTGGAAAAGTGGTTATCGTAAAAGTGAATATTCAAAGTGTAAGATGCGCAGTAGAACAAAACAAACGAGTTTATTTCAAAAGTAAAAAATTAGAAAGTAACGAATAAAATATTGTAGAATAAAACATTAAAGAAACATACATAATACATTAAAGAAACTATAGCTTACGAGACAAATAAAATACTTTATTGAACGTTTTTTGAACATTTTGCGTATATAATCAAATGGCACGATGGCGTTTTATTGAAACAATGTACACATAGGTACGGTTTGTTGGGAAAATCCTCGCAAAATGATGTTACCCGTTTTGTTTTATCTCTAATATTTTCGGTAGCCAAATTTCCAACATTTTGTGGAGCATAACAATTGAACACGCATGACAACGCTGTGTATATTGAAATCGGACTATAACAACTAAAATACAACTCATCACTACACTGTGTGTACCGACTGTAACAACTAAAAAAAAACTCATCACTGCACCGTGTGTACCGAAATCGATCTATGATTTTAAAAGTGTTTCAAGCATGATAAAAAAATACGAGTGGATGATAAGACAAATTATATTTTGCTCTCTTAATGACAAAAAATATCGATTGGCGTGGAGATCGAGCTCAGTGTGCACCAAAAGTAATATACGTGGCACAGATCGTGTTAATATAAGTTTACTGCCTGAAAAACTTGAAATTCTCCGGGAATTTCATTAGAAATTAGGAAATTTTAAATAGACACTCGTCTCCAAGTCATATTATCACACCGTTTATAGACACGTTACGCTTTTCCGGAAGATTGACGCCGCGACCGGATTTGGACGAGGACATTTAAGCGACGAGGCGCGCCTCGGGGCTGTTTCGCGACATCGTATAAAGATTAGCCCTCACCAATCCGAAGGACTCGCCCGGTTTCGAATGGACCCTCTAGGACTTCATTACTAGCTTTTTTTTTTGCTTTCTCTCTCCCCCCTCTCTCTCTCTCTCTCTCTCTCTTCGTTCTTACTCTCGAATGCGTACCACCTTAGCTTCCGTTTACCCCCCGCACCCCCCAACTCCTGCTGCAGTCGGTGACCTGCGGGAAAGTAATTAAAGTAAACACGTGCGCGCAAACGGACGCAACGCCGCTAAAGAAATGCGGCCGCAGCAAATACGCTTCTTCCACTCGCCGGGGATCGATGTATCCCGTTTCCATTCGACGGCGTCGGAACTCTCGCCGTGTGTTCGACCCCTAAGTAAGGGCCGTTTCGCGAAGGTATTCGGAGAAAGAAACCGTTACCATGCTGGCGCTCGCTATTTCGCTAGCCAGCCAGCCAGCCACTTCGTTCCTCCTGCAATCTCGAAAGAGGCGCCCCGTCAGGTTACGCCGCCGGGATACGGCGCCATTCAACGCCGAGGCAACGATAGTAATGCGCACTACACCCAACCGAGTTTCCCGTCGAACGGAAGTTCATTTAATTAAGGAGGGACAGCCGCGTCTTGTTCTAAGGCAGAAACGGCTGTCGTTGCATGAATAATATCTCCGCCGACGGTTTAATATTCGTATTCTTGTCGAGAGTTGTTTCTCTTTCTCTCTCTCGCTCTCTCCCACTATTTCTATATGTCTTTCTATCTCTTTCTCTTACTTTCCTCGACGTATCGGGAACGTTGATCGAACTCTCGTCCGATGACGGCCGCACCGCGCGATTTGTTCCGCCGAGCGAATCGTTACGGCGAAATGATGGTAGATAAAATAAGGACGGAAAGCGCGGCGACGAATGGAACTTGTTAAGACGGACGTATCGCGCCGACATCGTCTTTCTTCTCCCACCGGCCCTTAGCACACGGCACGCACTCGATCATAGACGAACAAAGAAGCCGCGAAGTAATAGATTTCATCTGGAAACGCGCGGCGCGCCCGGATTAATCGCGCGTCCGATATCGACAGGGGTGAAAGCGAATGCTGATTCGAAAGAAATAAAGGGGCGGTAATTCGTTGTGCCCTTATGACAGGACGTGTTCCCGCGGCTATAGATCATTCCTATGTGCTGCCGACAAACGAGCTGTGTTATGTACGCCGAACACAATGACGGGGCTGGCCCGGCGTAAGAATCGTGAAAACGCGAACCAGCGGCTCGGTCTTGCGATCGCACCTCGTCACGATAATACAAAGAAACGAGAAAAAAAAAAGATAGAAACGGTCTCTGTCGCGCGGATTTCTAATTTGTTTTAATTAATTTTCCGCCGTGTAATGACCTCATTAAAAATTTCAATCGTCAAATAATTAGCGACCTTCATTCGCTTTTATTTTCTTCTCTCCGGGGGAGAGAAAAAAATCGAGAGGCGTGCGTATTCTTCGCAGAATATACATTCGGACCTCCCTCTTTATTAGAGGAACGCGCCTTTGAGATTGAGATTATGGATTTATGCGAGCCGCGAATGATTGATAGCGCAACGTTCGTTCGAATGCCGATACATACGGGAGTAAAACGATTTATCGGCGCTACTCCCTGTTCGCCCGCTCCCGAAGCGCCGGATTTTTGATCGCTCCAGATGACGCTCCGTTTTCTTTGGGCACGCCCTAAGCCCCGTTTATTAGTGCGGTCTTCCGGGCAAGCACGAGCTCGCGCGACGAGCCCAATCGGGAATGATTTAACGGTCCACCCATAAAAACACGCGGTTTACATAAGTACGTCGTTGTCATTCGCGCCGAAGGGGGGGAGGCGCGGTATCTTTTTAGATCTCTCTCACTCCCCCTCTCTCTCTCCCCCCCGCCCCTCTTGCTCTCTGGGGCTGCTCGGTTACAAGTGGCCTCTCGTTAAGGTTTCTTGTTAACGCTGAACGAGATAGAAATCTCAGGATACGGGCCGCGTATGTGAGAGTAATCTCTTGTTGAAGCGGGCTAAACTGCGAGATGTAATTTGTATGCCGAGCGTTTAGCCGGAGAGCGGGATATAAATTTAACAAACAGCCGCCTGTTTGTAGGGAATCCCCGCCGACGCTTTATTTTTACGTCGTTTCGCTTTCTACTTTATAGAAAATCGCGTCTGCCCGCACGCGCGTCACGCAATGTTTTCTCTTCTATGTTTTTTTTTCTCTTTCTTTCCCGCCGCGAAATTAAGTTTCCGTTTTATTAGCGGCGCGCGATAAACACGACGTTAACGCGCCCGAGTCGGAAATGTTTTAATTTTTCTGCTTTAATATTCCCGTGAACCGTGGAAATTGCGAACTCGAGCAGTGATTCATCTCGGTGGGAAACGTTAGCGATTAATAAGAGCGCTCAAATGTGTGCATCCCCACCACGATTGTACAGGGTGTCCCGAGAATAAGCCAACAAACTTCGCTGGCGTATTTGGGAGGTCATACTGAACAAGACATGTTATGTAAACAATCGGTCAATTCAGCTCCGTTATCGAGATATGGACCGAAATACTGATACGTTCAGTTATCGCGTTAGGAAATTACATTCCCGTTCTGATTGAGGTGAGCTATCCGTCTTTGCGATGTTTATGTTTCGTAATAATAAGAGTCTGGCTTCTATTAGACTGCGCATTCGAGGTTGAGATTGAATTGAAATTTGGCCAATCATGGCAAAGTTCACTAAACTTCAGTTCAGTGAAGTTTAGTGAACTTTGCTCCGATTGGCCAAATTTCAATTCAATCTCAATCTCCAATGCGTGGTCTGATAAGGATTTAACCATTGCTCAATGAAACTCCCTGATCGATGGATAGAAAGGACTTATGGCATGGCTCTCACGATTACTTGACCCTCTTTAGATTTGTTTACATGGTTGCATAAGATCGAGAGTGTATTTAAATGAAAAGTTTGTATATACGTGAGTAGTTGATAATAAGCATCAATGAAGCTGCTGTTAGTATTAGCAATGACCTTGTCGCATGGATATGCGGTCAATGGAAGTACGTCTATTTTCGTGCTTAGAAGCACGAGGTTCTCACTTTGAACAATACGTGTAAACATTAGTACAATATATCAGCGTCAAATGCAATTTCACACAATTTCAAGTAAACAATTAAGCAAAAGTCAAGTAGCCTGAACGCCCTTGATTATTTGTGGTTTATATTAATGCACCTTCCATATCTCGAGAACGGAGCTAAATCGATCCGTCGTTTATATAACATTTTTCGTTCAGAATGATCTCCCAAATATGCTGGCGAGGTTTGTCGGTTTATTCGTGGAACACCCTGTATAGTGAGTACCGGTGAATCCGCGTTTCATAAATATTGCTTATGATTTTGGTCCCGTTATTATATTTCTGCCGGGTAATTTATAAAGTGTGGCTCTTTACGGGGAGGCAAGTCGAAACATCGCGTGCCACCAATACGTTGCTCAAGCGAAAATCCGAACGCCGGCCCGACACGTCCCAAAAATATCTCCCCCCGCGCGTGTCTCCTTTTGTCTCCGGCAGCTAGTGACATATGACACGCACCCTCAAGGGTCTCTTTCAGAATCGCGCCTTTACGTTTGAGGCTTTTTTCAACGAAGGGTTAAGCCTGTTGAGTCACGGCTGGCACGAGAGCCGCATATGTCAAATGTCGATGCAGCTGTACGCATGCCGCTCTCAGACGCGTGTTTGCGGATTACGCACTGGTCGCCGCAGAAATGCGTAACGGCCGAAAATCCTTCAAGTTATCTGAGGTATTAAAATGGCCCCTTGAACCTTCGCATTTTCCACGAAAATGTAGACACGCGCTGCGCGCGTTTTCCGCGGCGACAAAGTGGCTAAACCGATTAAAATGGATGCACAGCACAGACGCGTGCGCGTACACACATATATTTTTCGAGAAAAGGAGTCTAAATTATTCCGAATCCCTTTTTGGTCCTGTATAAAATGGTAAAAATTCCGAAAATCTGAAATTCCCATTTGGCATTGGAAATATTATAAAAGCCTCGAATTATCTACGTTGGTTGAAATTTTTATCAAAAGCATTATGCGATGAGATAGTAGAATTTCGGCGTGATGATTGATTTTTTTTTTTTTTTTTTTTTTTTTAATAATCGTACGGTTATTTTCTATTTTTAATGCATCGGTCAAAAAGTGAGCTGTGCACACGCCAAGGTAAATAACTAGTCTCATAAGTTTAACAGCAAACTTTGCGTACGCAATAACGTCGTAAAAAATGATTAGCGTGTTCACAAGTATACAAAGTTGGAAGGATCGCAGCCGACCGTAAACTCGCAATAAAAAGCGCCGCCGCGCGGCGTCGCTTGGAGCGCGTTGAAGCGCGATTTAAAAAGTTATTGGGTAAGCTGCCAAAAAGTCTACTTTCGCGATCCGAGCCGCATATTTTTTTACATTGTAAGACCCCGCGAACTTTGCAATCTGTGACGTTATGTCACTATAAATGTAGACAAATTTCGAGAAAGATATATCCGGCGCGCAGTTGCCAGAGGGAATGAAGCAAACTTTAAATTATTCTTTATACCGGTTACGTAATATACTATTTTCTAACGTGATTGCGCGTTTCGGTGGACCCCTTTGCAGAAATTTATACGCAGTCCTTCGTAGCGTAACTTCGTGACCCGTCAATATTTTTTCGGTTCCGCGCAAACTCATTTTTCACCCTTCTCCACAGCAATGTTGCATTACTATATTGAGAAAAAAAGCGGCTGAATCTACAAAATCGAGGTCACTCTCGTTCCAAAAAAAAAAAATGTTATGTCCACTGAACAAAATAAAATGTTATGTCCACTGAACAATTTACGCGTTGGCGCAACAATACGTTACGTCGATATAGCTGCTGATCAAATCGCGCAATCGTTGAATTAATTCATTATAAGAATTGCATAATTCGTTCGGTAGACTAAACGCGTTGTGCTTGAGAAAATGGTATCATTAATAATAAATCAAATTTGATTCGATTACTTTTTTCTCGGCTTATGCGAATTATTGCGAATTAATTTCTGCCCCGACCCTGTCGGGGGATTTCTCTGGCTGATACGTATTCAAATTTCGACGATGCTGTCGCGATTCCACCGGAAACATATTTCGCGTGATATATCGGCGATCTAATATGTCCAGTGATTATTCAGGCGCCAGGAAGCAATAGACACACGACCCTTCGGTCCGCACATTTGTCTGCACTCGAGATTACTACAAATCAGTTCCCGACCTCGTCAATGGCCCGTTCTAAAAATATCGCCTGTCCCTTCGGTAGTCGGAGGAGCAAAGTGCTGCTCGCAAGCCGGGGCGACGCCTTTACGCGCCGACATAAATACGTCGACGGGATTTGTGAGAGCACGGGCGTTTTTAGACAGCCTAAGCGTTCCCGGGGACGGCCGGCGGCGCTCTTCCTTATTTCTCCTTACGCGAGAAATTCGGGGGTTGAAATAATTGACACGGCTGCGCTGAGAAAACACCCGACCACACAGACGCGTTTTTATTTTCTCCCGTCGCCCTCGTCCGCGTCTCCGCGCTCGTGTACAAATCAATTTGCGCTCTCGTTAGCGTAACCGCTAAGTCGCCGGCTTCGTCGTCGTAAATTTCCCCGAGCATTAAGATCGGTCGAAAAATTAGGAGCGAAATCGACACTGCCCGACGCTCTCGCCAATGCACGCCGGAACGTGGACATTTCTAGCGAATTCCTTCTTACGTCTACTTGTATTTTTCAAGAGTTATATAAAATTAATCGATTTACGGTGCTTTGGCGACGGTGGAGAAATGATATTTTGGAGGGAAGGCACGAAATTTTAATTCGATTCATGGTGACTCGGCGACGGTGGAGAAATAATATTTTTGTCAGGGACGATACAAAATTCATCGATTTATGGTGACTTGGCGCGTTGGTGAAGAAATATGTGTTACAGCGCTGCTGCCACCCAGTCACTTAAGGCATCTTTTGTCACTTTTTCCCGACAAGTCACCAAAAATTTAAAATGAAGCACTGTAGTTACTTTCCTTCAGGCCGTTCTATATATTTTTCGCCGTCTCGTCTGCTGTCGATTGCCGCTCGCTCGCTAGCACCGGTCCATTGTCTCAACGTCCGTATTGTATCGTTCATGCTCTCTGTTTTTCCTTATTATGAACTTTCAAGCAGTACTATAAAAAGAATTCGCTCTGCATTAAGTTATCCAAGGATAAACCTGGGAAGGTAAGAATAAGTGTTATTTTACTTAAATAGCCGTAGTTACTGTCAGAATTTAATTTATAAATATCACTTTTTTTGGCCGCTATTTTGATGTCGGAAAAGTCACTTCTTAGCATCTTTCCTGCCAAGAAGCAGTCACTACTTCACTTTCTTTGTTCCGCCGACTGGATGGCAGTGCGCCGATATTGAGAAGTTTTAATTCATATGTTATTTTTACACGCGGGAGTCCTCATTATAATTGGAGACTCGGAACAACATGCTAAGTCACATAAGCTCATAAATGATTTATGGCGCTTCTCAGCCTCCACCGAGGAGATCATGAATCATTAATGGCGTTTTCTATTCTTTCCCGCGCGGCTCCACAGAGAACTTTTACTTCTTCATACACCGTCCCTTCCCCCTAAAAAATCACCCACGTTTCCGGCTTTCGGGGGCCGAGCACGCGAATCGTGTTGATTCGTTCGCGCTGGTGATCAACCGCGGGGTTTGAGGAAGCCGAGGAAAAGACACGGGGGAGGCGGAAGAAGCAGAAGCTCGACGACGTATTAAGTCGTCTACATCGGAACGCGAGACAATGACGCATCGCGACGACAAGGAGCCAATTATCTCCGCAATTTCATCGCGGCTACCGTATTCCGCGCACGTCATTGCAAAATACCCGGCGTGCGCGCAGGTCGCGCGCAATTACGCTCTCGACGGCAACGCGCGACACGTTTTTGCCGGAAGGTCTCGGGCGCGGTTTTCAAGATGGCCACGCCGGATACCTTCGGGATTCACGGACCTTCCTCCCCTTTTTGGACGAGCGGTCGGTCGCCGGTGGCACGAGATAGAAATAGAGAGCGACAAATCAAGCGCTAATTGCATCCGTGTCGCGCAGCGTCGCCGCCGGTGCTGAGGCACGCAAGTACGACGATTACCGACTTATCGCCCCGTGGCGATCGGGGAGGGGGGGGAGGGGGGTCCCTTCGGGACTCGATCGACGGGAGACGAGGGAAGACTAATACACCGGGACTCCAGGGGGGATTATTTCAGGTGTACAAGACGTTAGTGCGCCTCCCGGCGCCGCGCGAGCACGTTCGAAATTTCGATCACTCATTAACGATGCCCGTCGCCGTCTCCACCACCTCCGCCGCCGCCTCCCGGTATACCCGTACTAATTACACTTTCATAGTTGAGCCTGGGAACGCCTGGCAACACCCGATAGATACCGTACCGTCGCCGATTAGCTTCTGCCCGACTTTTCTCGTCGGAGGCGCCGCTACGGCTCGGTACCGCCGCCGCTTCGGATCATTAATTATTCCTTTGGATCTTTATTACCGACGTAACGCGCCTTGGCGCGAGTTAGTTTAGTCGAGGACGTTACGCGCGTCCTACGTGAGCCATCCTTCGCCCCTCCTCGCGCTCAGGTATCCGTGAGCGATCGAATCGTGAGAAATCGAACGTTGCAACATTTCTCTTTTCAGGGAGTTTCGAAACGCGTCCCGTGATCGGTCGGCGTTTTCCTGTTGGATACGAGATGTGTTGGGAAATTCGTGGGAAAACCTTTTTGTGATTGACCACACTGAGGGGCCCATTTAGTTGATTCAAACGAAATGCCTATTCGGATGTGAGCAAACAAATGTTTCGGTTGTGAGAATCAAACTTTGGTTCTAAACGGGAATTTTGTCTCAGCCGACTAAATGGATTTTTCAATGTATACGTCGCGAATATAAGGATTTAAATGAAGTATCACAGTATACGATAAATAAGATGAAGACAATAACTAATACTACCATCTCGAATATCTGAAAAAAGTAATAATAAAAATATTTTATTAGGGATTAGATGAAGATGAAAGAAGTTTACATCTACATAAAGCGTTTGAAGTGACAACCATTCGTATCGATGGAATTTCTGTTACATAAATTCCTCCCCTACTCTCATATTTCGAAGATATTCAAAGTGGTAGCAGTTATTGCCTCGTCCTGCGTAATATAAATAATATGCGATGAAAATCGGCACGACGGTCGATGCATTAATATAAAAAAAACCGTTTATGAAAATATATTCGTCGCGGGCCGAAGCATTTCAGCGAATTTATTCCCTCGTACAGAGGGGGATGAAGCAATATTTCGAGTGAAAATAGTATTATTTATATGAATATATAGGACGGAGGGAGAAGTATCGATATTCGATGGAGCTTAAGCATCTCTACGTACGTGTACAAGGAGATCGGCTTATAGGATACCTACACGATGGCAATCAAACGGCCAACGTTCCTGTTCACACGTCGGCTTGTTTGAACGCGCGCATACCTTGACGGCGACCCTGATAACATCCCTATACGAAACTACCCATTATGCATTACCTCGTGGTCCTCCTGAGCATCGGCTCCCGTTTATGCCATGGTCAGAACAACGATCGAGCGTTCATCTGGAAGGAAGCGAGACCGGATCTAACGGTACAGGTCGCTGCAGGCATCGATAGGATTCAGGGGATGTGTTAACGTTATGAGAGAAATTTTGCGCCTTCCCCGTCTCGAGATTACGCCGAGCGTCGGCATACCCGCGAGAAAATAATTTCGGTGAGCTCTCTGAAGACGCGGCTCGGGAAATTCAGAAAAGTTCGACGATTATGCCACCATTATCTACGTCACTGTTATGTAATATTGACGAATACATATCTTTAATAGAGAACGTATTTGCCAACTTGATGTATTTACGAAGGAAGTATGACGTATTTAGGAAATAATTGCCGAGCGTCTCTCGTTACGTGTTGCGTTAAGTATTTCGGGCTTAATTTTGAATCTAAAATTATCCTTCCAGAATAGAATTTTCAGGCTGTTATTTAATTGGCAAATTGATAATATTTCAGCATTTATCTTTGCGTGTATCTTTCCATTTATTCATCTCGTTATGCTACTTTCTTTTCTTTTCTCTGCATTATCGTGCAGTTGTTTTACTACTTCGTTTTTTTCGTTAGTCAGTAGTTAGCGCTTATGTATTATTTGTAAAATTTCATATGCCTTGCTTCTTTTTTCCGCTTTCTTTCATATATGAGTGGACTCTACGTATATTTTCATTATTTTTCCGTCCTTCATAGATTTCGCGTATTTCTGCATGTATTTAGAACTTATTTTTTTGCATGCATATAAAACATATGTAGTCCTGGTACCTATTATTGTATTAGCGCTTGAAGAGACGTGTCCCAGGGCGCAAATAAACAATACTGTCTCTCTTTTCCTCCTTTTTTTTTTTCGTCGAACGATTCACGGGAGACAGTCGATCCAATTAAAGTTTCCATCTGAAAACTCTATAAAATTCACGCTAGCGAGCGCGGATGTTCGCGTTCGAAAGGAGGAAGAAACGAGTTCGTGTGGTTACTAGATAAAAATCATCATTTCGCCGGGCGCACGAGCCGCGCGAGTCGCTCTATCCTACGGTAGGTGGTACGTGCGCACGACTCGACGACAAACATGATAACCGCGCAATTGTATGTGGAACTTCCTGCCGCCTCGTCTCTACCACCGATCCGTTCACCCGTCTCAGATTTCGTTATCTGATATTTTATTGTCCCTTTGTAGCGGATGCACCGTGTGGGTCACGGAGGTTGAACGCCCTCGCCCTTCGGCGTGCCACGCACGTTCTCCCGCGCTCTGTTGTCGGCATTTAGAAACGGTAACGGCACCGCTGCGGAAAATGGAAGTATCAGCGCATGACTTCAACCAACAACTCCGTCGACATCCCCCGAGTGTCGACGATATCTCGCGAATCAGGTGCCGAGGAGAAGAGAAGCGCACTTTTCGAAACGGTCCACCGACATCTCGAGGCGATTCCGCGATTTTGCGGAATTTCAAGCTGGCCGACGCTCGATTCTTTTTTCCGTTCCTCTCCGATATTGAGCTCGACGCTTCGACATTTTCCCCGCGATATCGATGTCAACGCAAGACACATCGGTGCGTGCCGCCTAGTTACATATTGACATGCATTATCTGCGTCACGCGCGGAGAATTTGCACGCCGTGCGGGCACTGTTTTTGAGCTGCTCGTTAACGCGGCGAAATTATTTGCGGGAATCCGGATACGCGCGATTTCCATCTCGCTGTATTTGAACACGAATTTATGTCCCGTCACGAGGATTTCACAATATCGAGACGGCGGAGCGCGTAATTAGGTTATTATTATTGGCGCGCGTTTCGGATCCGTGCGAATCGGCGAAATCGTTTCCGAGTACGAGAGTCGAAACGCTCCGGCGTGGCACGCTCGCTCGCTTGTGCGCGCAAACTCGTTATGCGTCGCCATTTATCATCGTTTATATACATTTTTCATCATCTTCCGGTGCGGATAAGTCCGATCGATTTCCCGTTTTAGAAACAATCGAGTATGGCCGTCACGGACCGAGGTCTCGGCGGGAGGAGGTTTGCGAATTGCAGCGCGCCGAAGAATTCGAGTCTCGAATGCCGACGTGTTGGCGCGACGCAAACACGCGTTAATCTTAGACACGCGTTGCGAATCCCGTGTTCGGAATAAATTACTTTGTTCGCGTCGCTGATGCGCGCGCGGTCGATTCGCGGTGAGGACTTTGCGCGGCGATCTTGGATGCGAGATTCCCCGTCGCGATAGACGATCCTCATTGCGGATTCGTCCGGGTCTGATAAACGATTGAAATTGCAGACGAGCTGAGCGTATGCGATATGTGCGCCGTCCGCTTACTTCGTTTCCTTCCGTACGTCGCATACGTGCGCGATATTTTAATTTATATCGCGAGCTTTCGGAGCAGCGGCTCTCACTCGATCTCGCGGATCTCGCGAAAAAACTGGAATACTTGAACAGTTGTAACGTACATCACTGCTATCTAGTCTTGAAGTCTGCTGGACACATTTCCGTTCGGGTTAACAGATCCTTCTTAAAGTTTCAACATGAAAGAAGCAGTATGCAATTTGTAACATCGAGATCAGACAATAAAAATAGTGTGATGCTACGTCTCGAAATTCTCCATTGGTTTCTCCATTGGTTTTGTTCGAGTTCTACAGAATTCGTAGGATTAATGTAGAAGCAAATTCCCGACTCCGGTGAGCCCCTGGATTTTCCCATCACATATCTGCACAGTTTCCAATCGCAATAGTTCAGGAATAATTTTCCACGTCCGATTTTCTTTCACCCGAGAAATTAACCCCCGGAATACCGAAGCACAGATAATGCCGCTATCAGTTCCAATTTAAAAAAATATCCTTCCCCGGATCGTGCGCCACAGTGTTTTATGCATTCAAGAACGGTGTCTAGAAGACACCCGATATTCATAATATGTACCACACTATGAATACACGCCGATAGAATACGTGCTTCTTATATACGCCGGTAATATCAATACACTATGTATATAACTCGCGATAAAGTTAATAGAAAATATATATGACCTTCCGGACGATAAATCGCGTAGCCGACATAACGTTAATATACGATATTCGTGATACATGGTTGCGGATTTTTTAATCGCCCCTTCTCGCTATGGGAAATTTTATTACCCTATTGAACGCAGAAGCAGTAGCAGACATATCATATAGAAATGAGAAACCTCTTGAGAGATAATATTTCTTTCTCTCTCTCTCTCTCTCTCTCTCTCTAAAACACACTACATACACACACACACATGCGTGCGCATTTTTATTTAAAAAATTTTCGTATACTAACCAGGTTACCGGACGTACGTGTGAAATGTACACGAATATTCTTATATTTCCACGTGTCTCACGTCGATACTTTTTCGTTGATCGTTATGTTCGCCTCTCGTTTATCTACTAATAATAATATCGCGCGTTTTTAGTCAACAATAGGTTCCATTCGTGGCCGTGCCCTTTCCGTTGGCAAACGCGTTGGCAACGCGGCAGTAGCGCGCAGTGGACGCCGCTGCTGAGTGTCACGTCGGAAATACGCCACTTTTCGGCTATTGACATTACGGTCGTCTATGATTTCACCTAATTATCCTGGAATCAAATATAAACACATCCCACGCTCCGTTTACCCGTACAATCCGCGAGCCATAATTTTGCGCCGGCAATTTCGGAGCATGCGCTTGGTCGATCTACGGCGAACCGATACGCCGGTTAACCTTTATAGATAATCCAATTAAATTCCAGCCCACGGCGGATATCCAGGTAAAATCGCGCAAGCAATTAATTCTCGGCTACGCTCAATATTTACCTGCACATGGTAGGGCGCCGACGTCGAAAGGTGATCAATGAGCGGGATCTCGGAGCNCCCCCCCCACTCGCACTCTCTCTCTCACACTCCTGACCCCGGGTTCGATTTCCATTTCTTATTTTACACCCTCCAATCCGTCGGTACATCCTGTGGCTCCGATGTAGATACACGACGAAGTGAGTACACATGTATATGGGGTGATTCGAAAAGACAATCGGAGAATGTGACGGCGTATAGAGAATAATGGCGAAGGTGGACAGAACAAATGTCTGTGATCAACATGGGACTAATCTTTTTAAAGGCAGAAGCGATTTTTACTTTTGATAACATTCATTTATGCATAGATTTATAATCTTTCTCTTATCCCATAAATCATATATTTATATTATACTTAACTTGCAATAATTTTTTTGCATTTTTTGTGAGTTCTCCAATCACTTAAACTTAATTTAACTTACTTAATTTAACTTAATTTAACTTTTGATTGTCCGAAAATTTCTTGACTCATCTCACGTGTAAAAGTATTCAAGTGAAATAATCTAAAAATGAATGCAAGATACTGCGGCATAATTTCTGGTATAAAATATATTATTTCTAAAATATGATAAAGATATTTTTCGTCACATGTACACACAGAATATGAAATTTTTATCTTGATGTCTTTAGAGGATGATTATATAATGAACGAGGAGGTTGCACGACTTAACTCCTGCCACCTTCTCGCTGATCACGTTCTTCTGCCAACAAAATTAAATTTCCAGAAATTCCCGATACTGCGGAATTTTCACAGATGCTTATCAGGAGAATATAATGAACGAGGAGGTTGCACGACTTAACTCCTGCTACCTCCTCGCTGTTCATGTTCTCCTAATACCAAACTAAATTTCTACAGATTCTCGATGCTGCGAAATTTTCACAGATTCTCATCAGGAAAATATAATGAGCGAGGAGGCTGCAGGAGTTAAGTTATTCGAGGAGATCTAAACCTAACCCCGGTATAATTCCCTAAATCTTCGGTCCTCTTTTCTGGTTTCACCCTGTATACGGGTTCAGAACCTGGTAACGATTACGTGAACAAAAAGGCGGGTTGGTCAGCGGTGGTGGCGATGGTAGTGTGGACCGGCAAGCCGGAAGAGAGTCGGTCTCTCTCGCTTGATTAATTAAACCAGGGCCGCGTATTCCCGAGGAATCGAATGTTGGCACACGTGGTCGCATCGACGTGAACGAGGAGGAGGCAAGAGAGAGAGAGAGAGAGAGAGAGAGAATGAGAGTGAGAGAGAGAGAAAGAGGTCTATGCGCACCCGCTTAGTTTTCCGAGCGGCGGTGGCGCGGCGCAATTTGTCGGACGAGAAAAGGGTTTCCCGAATCTCCTCGGGCGATTTTCACGGGCCGAGGAAAATCCACTGTGTCCGTTTGATCGGGGAATCTCCGTCCATCCGCCCATCCGTTCGCCCGGTCAGAGCAATGCTCTTTTCTCCGTGTCGTTGTTGTCCCCGTACGCATACTTAAGCTGCACATATATCGGCGACCGATCAGCGACATGAATGACTTCACTTATCAAATATGACTTCGGTTATTCGATCGGGCGACTTGAATAAATTGCAATAATGCATTTCTCAAGCGACGTTAATTATATTACAGCGGCCGTGTTGTGTTAATCACGAGGCGATTGTACGACGCGAATCAACGAGAAAGAGAGAGACGTAGCTACAGTTAATAAATCATTTCATCTCTTCAATTGTACGAACGTTACGCGCGGAATTTCAGCGTCGAGGGCCGAAAATATCCGCATCGAACTTAATTTATGCAGAATCGTAGGATTAATAGCGAGGCGAAGCACTGCGCAGACATAATGCAATGCCAGGCGTAACGAGTAATATCCGATTGATCGAAGAGCAAAGCTGCTTTAACATCTTCTCGTACGCCCGCGTATTATGGATCCTGCTAAGCTCGGAACGAGCCGAACGAACTTAATAAGAAGGCTCCGCTCGCTCGATGAAGAACGTAAATCAACCGAGATTTCCGTTCCTCGTCGAGGATCCTACGCGTGAGCGTACGTCTCCGTGATAGTTGGCGAGTCGAAAGAGAAAAAGAGACAAGTAGAAGAGGGAGAGAATTGGAGCTCTTGCGCGTCAAGATACATCGTTTTCCCAATATTTTTTTTATTTTTAGAAAGAAAGTCCCCAAATCACCGATCGATATCGTGTCAGTTTTCCTTCCCCCTCGTTCATTTTTCTTACCGTTTCGTTTCATTTCATTTTTCTTCTTCGTGCCATCTGCTACCGAACTTTTCACGGCGATAATTCGACCAGAGATCACCCGCTAATTCCTCGGCAACTCCTCAAATTGCCACACGTCTGGTGTCCCGACGGCCTCGAATAAGGATCCACTTGAGACGAAGCGGAGCGAGAACGCGAAGTATCGAGTTGTCCGTTCGCACCGTTGAGTATCCGCTCCGCCCAGAGAGCATCTTTTAACGTTTCACGCGGAAAGTGCCGAAACCATGGAGATGTGTCCCCCCGTTGGGACTGCGCGCATGCAAACTCGCATTCCTTAATTATTCTTCGTGACTCTCAGCGTCCGCCGGTCGATGGTGGGTTTCGAAGTCAGCCGTACGCGGGTTACGAGATAGGAGCTTTATACCGGCTGCGGCTGACGTGAGCTCATAAACGGAATTTCGGAGGACCTTCGCCCATGGGACGGAGTTGCCGTTAAGCGCGCGAAAGAAGTCTCGTAGAGCCGGAGGATGAGAGAGAGAGACAAGGAGGGAACTCTATTTCTGACGCCCGCGGCTATAAGTTGGGCGGGTGGAGAGCCGTCGGTGATAAGATTAGGCCAGTTTTCCGCCCGTCCCGTGGCGTCATACATATTCGATACCATTTCGAGGCGGACGGGGGGGAGGAAACACCTGGGGAGTTCGCGGATCTCGGCGGCGCCTGCAGGCAATTTCGATGTCGATCTCTCCGCGCCGTTGCCTTTTATTCCCTTCGCGAGCGAAGCTAATTATCCGCCCTCATCTTTGCCCCGCGCGCGCCACCCGGCAATGGCCGTAGCTGGGTTTTTCGCCGAGTATCTATTCTCCCTCGGACGGTCGCAATTCGCTCGGAGACACCGGCGAAATCCGTCCCCGTGAGTGGCAGATTTTATTCCGCGTCTTCGCGCTTTTGACACGGGGATTACGAAGGCGATCCTTGTCGGCTCTTAAGCGGCGCGTCGCGCGCGCGCGCGCGATATTTTATTTTATTCATTTGTACGCCGGGGATGAAAACGCGCTGCGAAGGTGGACCATCCCTGTGTATGCACGGTTATCTGAAAGTTCGCAGGAATTCGCGTGTCGCAGCGACGAACGTCGGGAGGCAACGAAGATAATTGTGTTCATTCACTGTGTCATATCGCTGCTCCTTCCGCTTCGATGCGCTCTTTCTCTCTCTTCTAAGGGAAAGAAGAAGAAAGAGAGAGAGAGAGAGAGAGAGAGAGAGAGAGAGAGAGAGAGAGAGAGCGTGCACAACACGCCGGGAGATGAAAGAACCCGGCGAGAGCTAAGTAATCCGCCACTTAGTTTTTTTGTTATCGTCTCTCCACCCGGAGAACAACGATTGGTATCTTCGAGAATAACTCCCGGGCTGTCCTCTTCCTCGGACCGGTTGGCTTCTCATTCTTCCCTACGGTATGTGCGCGAAATGACAGCTTTGTGCGGGTACGAAAATCGATTTCCATCGTGTACTTGAAACTCAGTCCTCGTGACAACAACTTTTTCCCCTCTATCTTCGTGCCTATCTTCGTCTCTGGTTCTCTCGTTACCGCTTACAGAGCCTTCCGCTAACTCCGACTCGTGACGCACTCCGTCCCCCGTGAAATTTTCCGGAAAATATCGGCGAGCTTGTCGCCGGCCTGTTTTTCGCGCGGTTGTGTTTTTGCGTTTAGCTTTTCTGCCTCGCTTGATATATATTGAGAGTGCGCAGCCACGGGTCGAGTATTCCATTTATTCTTGCGGTGCGCGCGACACTGATACCACTGAAAAGTCAATTTCTAGTATGTGTCAAGTGGGACCGAGATCCTCCGTGTTACCGCATCTTTCTTCGCCCGCTTGCCAGCCGCTGACGTACAATATTATCTTGCACTTGGGGGCTAAAATAGATTTGTCACGCTCCAAGTGTTTTCGGGGTTACGTTACAAAGATAATATTATCTTCTTTATTACCGACGCGTTCGCGTACACAACACTGTGCACAATTTCAACGCCTGTTTTCGTGTTACTCGACGCGACCATCGATTAACAGACGACGCTTCCAGAAGCGACCCCGCGATGATGTTCATTTTTCGGATTCAGCGGCGAGCACGTGTCCGATGATTTAATAACACGCGAATAAGTTTTTCACTGGCCTTGGGGCGAATAATAATAACGCTATCACGGTATTTGCGCTTATCCGGGCGAGCTATATTTATGACGCGGCCGGGCGAAATTGTAAGAGCGAAAATATTTCTTGAAAATATTTTTACTAGAGTTTTTACAGTCACTTGCTCTTCGCGAAAATAATATTAAAATAAGCGAGATCGTTTAATTTTATTTATAATAAAAGTCTCAACGAATTTTTTTTATGTATTATTTTTATTATAAGAGAAACGGTGCCATAAGCGTGCATCGGAGACGCAGCTTGCTCGGTTAAGGATTAATGTAGAAATTGACGTTACATTATTTAATCATATTTGCGGACACGGCTAACAAGGAACGTGTTTATATATATATATATATATATAACTCTTTTCCGCGCCATTATAGATGGATAAAACGGTGGCCAGTCGTTTTGTGTTTATGCCGCATGCAATTTATTCGCCACGTCGGATAGAGCGAAGCAATTAAACGCTTTCGCCAAATGCAATATGCTAATAGTCCGTGGCTGAAAATACAGGCGCTCGTACCGCACGTGTGAGCGTTTGTAGCCTCATGTATAATCCTTATATCCACGTGCACGGGTTTACGAGAGCAGTAAACTTCTTTTGCGACGCACACGCGACGGTTTAAAACGACGGTGGACGGCCGAACGCTGAGTCGCTGGCACTTTTATAAGATGTCTGCATTTGAGATGCGGTGCATTATTTTTCAATAGCGCGCGAAAACGCGGGAAAAGCGATAAAGCGACGGCGACGGCAAAAAGGGAACGGCTAAAATCTTCGGAAATCTGTTTAAGGTTTCTGCGATCGCGAAATTGCTCACGACACACCGAATACAAAGCGATTCTCTCTCTCTCTCTCTCTCTCTCTCTCTCTCTCTCTCGCGGGGTCACTGGTCTCTCTGCGAAATTTCGAAAAATTTCTTCGCAGGTACATTTCCTGGGGTACTTTTTACGAGATACATTTCAGAAATTTCGGAATGTTTTCTCTTGAGAGAGGGAGAGAGGGAGGGATTGTTTCAATTTTAAAATTCTAAAATTTTGCACGTACCTCGCTGGAGAAACTGACACGTACCTTCATGTTTTAAAGAAAACCCCCCCCCCCNCGTACCTTCATGTTTTAAAAAAAACCCCCCCCCCCCTTTTTTTTACCGCGTCGTAATACGATTTTCATTTCATATTTATCAGAGTGCATTACGTAAACAGCGCAAACGTTTGGGTTGGAGTTCCACGTTGGAATATCACGTTGAACCGCGGATACTTTATAGGCGAGAGGAGCGGAGCGAGCATTACCGTGGGAGGAATTGCGAAACGTCAAACGGCGCGGTATCGGTGTCACCCCTCGATCCGCGTTGTTTCGTTGCCTCGCTATACTACTACTCAGGTTCATTCTCAGCCCGATGACCGTGACATTCCCTTCCGTTCCAGTCGTTCGCACCCTTCGACAGGATCGCACGAGGGTGTGTGTCGCCGCGGGTCGTGCTCACGGCCCCTTTGTGTCTCCCTTATCTGTGTAGGAAGGACGCGTTAAGGAGATATAATCATGGCAAATTGATAGCGATTGACAAATAGAATGTCGAATGGCGCGAACGTGCGCGGGACTTAATGTGGGATGTGGAAAAACTTCCTACCGCCGAGAGTAATCCAAAGAGGATTACTGGACGGAGGCTGAGTACTTTTCGCAACACTCACTACAAGTTTTCTATAACTTCTTGGTATTTCGAAGGAAATAATTGATATTAAGAATATTGATTCTGACNGGGGGGGGGGGGGCTCGACGTGGGAGGAGGTCTCTGTGCAGCAGGACTGTAAATTTTCGATAATTTTGAAGCTCCGAAGGAAATTCAAACTTTCGAATTTTGGCGAAGCTTCGTTTCCAAAGGCCGTGATCTTCGAAGTTCCGAAGCTTCGAGTAGCATAATCATGCGAATTCTATAGACTAACGTCTGCATATATTTTAGTCAGGACGTACTGAGAAATGTTATAAACGAACTTTTGCCAATGAATGGGATGTATCAGACATTATATAGTTGAAGAATCTTAGAAAACAGTGAAGAATCAAGAGGGCAGAAAAAGCGTTGACAAGGACGACGAGCGTCGGCCTTGAGGCCGTGCAGCAACAGATACGTTGTAGCCTGAACGGTATTTATTGGACAGTCTTATTATCGGCCGCGTCGTTACTCGTTCCAGAGGCTGCGGAATTAAGTGAAGTCAATGCAGGCAATTTCACGCGTGCTGCATGGCTTCGGTCCCCGAGGTACCGTACCGATAATGATATCGGTATACGCGGATAAGGCAGGCGAGCGCTTTAGTCGAGCTATCTGCAAAACGGTTCACTGACGCTTTTGATGATCTATGTGTCGTGTAACGGCGCTCCGGTCGCCCTGAATTTATCGCCGAAGAGCCCTATCCCTCTGCGAATCTCCGTCGGGCCAACATTTCCGCCGTCTTACGTGACAAATAACGCGACGTTCTAAGAGATCGTGAACGCGAGAGAGATCGGGACGTCCCGGCATATCGTAAATTTCGCGAATTTCTCGCGTTCGATTTATCGTTCTCTTTTTTCCCCATCGGGCGCATCGATTCCAGCCCTCGGCGCCCGTCGCGTTAATTTCCATTAGCGTTATGAAAATGCAGGCGAGACGCGCGTAATTTCTTCACGGAGTAATTTCATTAATGTGAAAATGCGCGCGTAACACTTTTGTCTGGCGGGGCGCCGTTTAATAGGCGGACGCACTCCAACGGGCCTCACCCCGCGGTAATTTTTTGGTCGACATTATGAAAAGAACGCGCGGCATTCGCGTGTATACCCCGGTAATCGGCTTAACCGAGCCAATTACCGTCGTTATTGCACGGCAGCGCGAGATACACGTCGGTTAATTAGTGCACGATCACGCGATAATGTGAAATTTTAATCTCACGCCTTTGACGCGGAAAACGCTCTAATGCGGCAGAATCGCAAATATCGCGGATTTTCATCAATATTAATCTCGAATCACATCGGGTCCTTTAAAGCCATTCGGACAAAGATTTAATCTTGCATGCCAATTTAAGCGCGCCGATGTGCGCGACAATATTACGCGCGGAGAAGCGCGATTAAACCGACCGTCACTAATCGGGCCACTTTTCGAGCGCATTTTCGATGGATGTGTGTTACTCCATAAATTACTATCGCGCACGCGATCATAGAATCACAGCCGACTGTGCGACGCGAGGTGTCCGAATGTAAAATGCAATAAACGCCGACCCTATGAATACCAGTGCCGCGGGATATGAAAAACATATGTAAATAAAATGCGAAAAACCGATAGTTAATATCAATTTGTGTCGTTACGGCGAGACGATTTCTTTTTTCGCGCGAATTCACGCATTGATGTGTGAATTCGCATGGAAAGCGATAATTTCGGCCAAAGATATGTGAGTTATACTCACATATAAAATAAATATAATAAATATAATTTTATAGATGTAAATGTAATATTATATAAGTTACAGACACGATTTGCCGATATTGTGGGCCAACTCTGGTCCAATTCTAAAACTGTACATGGGTGTATATCGCCTTCTAAAAAAAAAAAGAGACGTGTCATCAAATATCTCAAATGTATCGAAACGTTGAAGCCTCTTTTTCGCAGTGCTGATTGGCTATCGCGTTTCCGTGCCGTAGTTTACTTCACGCGCATCGTTTGCGGCTGTTAAATCGTTTCGTGAATTCTGAGAGTTCGTTAGTTTGCGTGTTAAAGATAAAAATTGAAATATTCAAGACGGAGAAGAGAGAGATAGGCTTTTAGTCCGATGGAAATGTTTAGTCTTATACTTAATACTTAACCTACTATTTTCCCCCGATCGTTTCGAGAATTCGAGAGGAATACGGAGCGCGAACTTTTGCTCCTGAAATTCTCTTAAACAAACTCGTTACGAATTTAATAAACCGTCAATGAAATCTAAAGGGAAGAGGCGCACGTCTACTCGTCGAGCGTCGCGACGACAGATCCAGGACGTTATTTTGATCAATCAGACTCCGCCGGTGCATGGGATGTTTCCGAGTGAACGGATTTTCACGGAATTTCGCGCTTGCCGAGAATCGTGAAAACTTGCTCGCAGAACTGGAGTCACACGCAATTTTAACAGCGATCGGAACGCGTTCGTTCGTTAGCACTTGTATCGCGGGATCGGCTGTGCTCTTTGACCGAACACTGGGCGAACGGGGGGAGGGGGGGGGCCTCAGAATCGTTGATCAATAACTTTCGGACGACGGGAATATTTGATCTAACGGCACCTGACATCCCTCCGGGATATCGAATGGCGGGCCGATCCCAACTCCGCAAACATCGTAGCCGCGAAACACATTCGAAGGCAAACTCCATGCCGCTCACGCGCGCTCGCATCCGCAATTCGGCTGTTAGTCGCGCCGGAGGCGACGACCGCGACTGTGTTTTCACCGCGGTCCATAAAGATCCCGTTATTGTCATAGCCGGCGTCTGATCTCGGCGACGCTGTGAAACGCCGCTTCCGTCGTCCTTCGACCGTCCATTCGATCGGATTACGCTCTCTTACATATGTATATGTGTGTGCATGCGTGGGTGTACACACAGAGAAAAAGGGTTCTTTGAATTCAGTATACGTATGTACTTGACTTGGATTTGTTTGGCGTAAACGAAAGAATTTAATATTAAACACGTAACCAGCATTATTTGATATCAATTTGGTTCGAATGAAAATGTTGTTCTTTCATTAGGGTAAGCCATGTTGTTTGATAGAAAATACGGTATTATTTAGAGGAAATAATATTTCCTTCCGATAAAAAAGAAAATTTATTTCATTACATAATGTCTGCCAGCATAAGGGAAACATCGAAATTTCTGCTAATTTTTAATGATTTGAGATTATTGCGATTTTAATTATGCGTTTAGAGCACCATTTGAATGGTTCTGAATGAAGGATATCATGGAAAGAAAATTTATATGATCATTTTTTCAATTGCTTTTCAAGTCCCCATGTTTAGGCCTCCCAGATATTTAGATTCTCCTTATGACACCCTGTAGATTAAACGTTGTCCCATTAAAGTAAATAAAGTCCTTCAATATTTTTTTTCTAAAATAGTGCTATTTCTTTCAAATAGTAATTCACTGCTTGTAACAACCATTGTTTGATATATTGTCACGTTTGGACGAAAGAAATATGTTATTTGACATAAAGACATTCATTGTTTGAGAAACCAAACGATCCTGCCGTTCGTTGAACCAAACATTCGTTTGTTCGCTCCGTTCCAGAAGACAAATTTGTTTCAATTAAGGAGATCTTAATAATCCAAAGAAATCTTTTTCTCTGTGTCGAATCGCGCCGAGGAGAAAGAAATTGATATTCGCCCGTCCGACGATCGATTCGTTTTCTTTCTTTCTTTTTCCTCCCTCCCGATTTCCATCCTCCTTTTTCCCTTCTTTCTCGTTCGCGCACATACGTTTGCGCACGTAGGTCAACGCGCGATTTCGGTCGGTGCTTTTCAATTTCCTCCGCGAGCCGCGCCGACGATAACGACGACGTCGTCGGCCTTTTCCGGGCTGCGCGGCGGCAGTCATCCTTCAATGCCTCGATGCTGCGCCAGGCGGCGACGGTCGTATGCAGATTTCGGACGAGCTACGTGGACGATCCGGGAGATATTCCGACCTCATGATATATTCATAAAACTCACGGTTCATCCCTCTCGCTTTCTTTCCCCGTCCTCCACCTCCCACTTCCCGTCGGCTGCTTCGCCACCCCTCATCCGTTATGATCGCGAGGTCGCGCCAGGACTTTTGTCCCCAGGTAGAAGCTTAAAGTAAGAGGATACGTGACTATCGTGCTGCCCGTCAGAACGAGATTTACTTTGGGAACATTTTTACGACGTGCTGTGAACGCCCCCCCCCCCCCCCCCCCCC
>NW_014554512.1:921592-944840 GCF_001313825.1 Dinoponera quadriceps | reverse complement strand
CCCCCCCGCCAGAGAAGCGGTGACTAATTAATATTAGCCGTTGCTCACGGGAGTATCGCGCGAGGATTCGGCGGGGTGATACTCCAAGTTGGCCGTACTTCTTCATTAATGGAACAGTTTTCCGGCTCGATGAGGAGCAAATGAACCTGACTCAAAGTGTAATCTCTCGAAGACATTGAGCGGAATGGCTGGCCGGGAAAAATGTTTGCCGCGGAAGTTTTGCGCGCGCGCGCGCGCGAACGAGCCCGCGCGAGATTGTTCTTCGTGTGCGGGGAGGGCTTTTGCGCAACTTTTCGAGGGGCAACGTGAAGCACAGCGGGATCCTTTAATCGTTTGCTTATCATTAAGTACGATGTAAAGCTCTGAGAAAGATCGATGAGTCCTTGCCCGAGTTTCTTTCCGCGTTGGACGTAATAAGGGAGGAATGCGTCCTGAGAAATTTCGCGAGAGCTTTCCACGTTCCGTGAGAGAAGTGCGCTCGGAATGATTAAGAGCTCTTGCTCACCGGCCTTTCTTGCCCTGGAGAGAAGTACAGGGCTTCAAAATAATTTACAATTTATAAGGGATTAAGGAAACATGTCTTGATAAATCGACACGGCCGGCGAGCAACGCGACAATAACTCTCGTTGGAGCGCCGTGCGCGGGGGCCCGATTACGGGCGGCGGTGAATGCATGAAAAAGGCAGGAGGAAAAGACATGCAACTTTTCCCGGCGCGCGTTTCGCTTTACGAGTGAAACGGGGGGAATTCTTCGTTATACAGTCTACGGTAATTTTCTACGTAGCCGTGAGGGAAATGGTACTTTAATGCGCGCGACAAAGGGTCAAGACTGCCGAATCGTAAAACGTTCGAGTGGACTTTGAATGTTTTACGCCGTTTCTATTATCCTCGGGGAGCTTTCAATGCGCACGTCGCCGATATCGCGTCTCCGTGAATCATATCGCGCGTAAAAAAAGAGGGAGGAAAAGAAAGAGGAAGAAAAGAGAAAGAGCACATCAGTCCTCTCAATCATCCCGGCAATAGTAATCGATCACCGCTGTCACATTTCTATGTATTCCGCGTGTATTCCGCGCGGTACAGCGTCACACGTTGAACTTCGGGGCATTATCGCGAGCGAGTTTTCCCCCGCGTCCCCCGAGTCTCGCGAGCCGCGCCGAAAGTTATTTCTCTCGCCGGCTGTTTATACTTCTCCTCGACGAAGTCCTGGATTTTAGGCGCGAAGGAACTGCCAATTTTTCCCTGCCGTATCGCGATCCCCGCGTCGCTTCGTCGTATTCCCCGGATAGGAGTGTCGCGATTTGCTTTATCGCGGTCAACGGACGACGATTAATCCTCCCTTTTCCCCAACGTCTCCGAGCGGAGTACCGTGACGCGTACCGTGAAAAAAAGCATTTTGTAAATTCCCCGCGTGTGAGATTTTCTATTTTGAGATGGAAATTTACCTTGCATGCCCATTTGGGTCACACGTGCGAGTCCGCCCGGCAGAAGTTTAATAAAATTAAAGGGAATATGAGTGCATGAATATTATATGAACATTAATATTTATGATGCACGCAAGGAACTGAAGGAGTAATAAAACAAGGGCAACGGCGACGTTTAGCCACGATACGGGCATACGTCTTGTTACGTGTAATAAGATACACATAATCTCTCCTTTTCATTCTTATCGTAGAATACGTAATTCCGACGGTTTTCTTTGTTCCCTATCACACCGGCCGAATCTAGCCGTGTACTCGTAAAGTTAGTGGAGAAAAAACGAAACCGGTTTCATTGCTTCAGATAATTTCATCGCCGAATTCCCCGAAAGATAGGAAAGAAATTGAATTTATGTACAACGACACGACAAATATACAGATCTGAGGGAACAATAGGCATGGAATATTGATGACGTACCGAAGATACTGTTGTGAACAGCGTAGAGGCAGTCGAGAAAAAAGTGCTTACGTGCACGGGGGAGAGGACGCGGCTTTCCCTCGGAAAGAAAAATTCATATCAATATCGATCGTTCGATCGCAAGCAACAATGGGCGTGCGGCCGGTGTTGTGCAACATGCATTACGTGAGTTCGCGACTCACGGCGCGGTATCGCGGCGGTGGTGTTTCCCCTGCCATCTCGTTTGTCTCATGAGCCATTTGCCGTGACTCGTATTAAGGATTTATCTATCTATCTAATAATAAATATATATATCTCCCTCATATCGCCGGTGATAGACGACGACGGCGTGGATTCCGGCGTTGTGTAACGCGGCGACCCGTCACCCGCCCTCCCGATCGATCGGGAAACGAAAATTTGAAAAAAAACGTCGACGAAGCGCGCGCACACGACGCTTAATATTCCTCCAGGAAGGACCACGACGTACCCCCGGACCGGCGACGGGGGGTTTTTGCCCCGGGACATTCGTCAGATCGTTCCGTATTACGTACACCGGGGGTCTCCTATGGCGCGCGCGGAGCGAAGGGAAGCGCGGGGGTTTGCGGGGCTTATGTTCTCTCTCGAGGAACGACTCGTGAAAGAAGCGAAGGCGTCCTGGCCCGGGGGTAGACGAATGGCTGTTTATCGCCGCCGAAAATATTCCGGTTATCCCCGGCCACCTTTCGCGGATAAATGTGACCCGCGATCGTTCCGAGGGGCTTCTTATCGGAGATGCAGACGATATTTTCGTAATATTATTAATCATGATAACGATTTTATTGCGGATGTTAGGATGTTTGTAATCTCTCTCTTTCTCTCTCTCTCGCTTTTTCTAAACCCTCTCTCCCTTCTCCACTCTATCTCTCGCAAAACTCTGTGTACATTAAACTCTAAATATGTCCTCAGTTTTATATCTTTCGAATGTCGAAACAATCGTTCTCCTGTGAGAGAAACTTTCGCGCTTGTTTTATCGGCGCATTATTTTAACGCCAGTTTATAAAGAAATCACATGAATTTCAATTTTTCTAACGCCACTCCTATTTTAACACATGCATACATGATACCGTATATAATATTGATATATAATAATAATAAAATATGGATCACGTATATAATGCACAACGACGCGATGTGCTATTTTATCGTGCTGTAAACATACTGTTTCTACTAAAGTCACGGTATGTATCGTATTTCGATAGGCTGGAGTCAATATATACCGGATCACTTCCCAAAGCTGCTTTCCACGAAAATGAAGCCCGCGAAAAGAAGTTTTATTCTGTATTTTCAACTTGTTTTTACAAGGAACCAGCTTCTTTTCGAGTACAACGACCGTCGGCTCGGTCTGTCTGTTTGAAAAGTTATGATTGACGTTGGAAAAATACCCAAAGATACGCGATATAGGATACGCGAAACGGAACAGAGAGAATATCGCGCGTAATCCAAGTTGGTTCTACATCGGCGAGTTTAAAATCACCGACCTTTTATCAATGCTCAGCTCGTTTTATTTTCGCTCATTTTAACTTGTCAAACTTGTTTCAATGCGAATCAGTGAGTGAACGGGAATGAAAGTTTAATCAGACTTTTAAATTAAACACTTACTGATCCACTTCCACTAATTTCGATGTGCTCTACTAATCCTCCTAGTCGACAGGAAATATTTGCTCTTATTCATGAAACATGAGTAATTTCGGAATTAAAAGTAGCGTTCAAATTTATAAAAATTCGCAGTTGAATTTGAAGAATGTGAACCAATGACAAATCTTGTACTTTGTACCACTTCGATTTAATTTGATTTAAACGAAATTCTATTCTATTCGCGAATTATGAGAAAAGAGTTGTATAACTATTCGAAATTAAGCGATAAAGATATCAGAAATGAAATTCGATTTATTCGGTGGAATATTCGTCAAAACGAAAATAAACGGCAGATTAATTAATTAATTAACGAAATTCATCAAATATTTGTTGCGTCGTAAAATATCAGCGTTTCGCATTTGTTGGCCATTGTTTTGCACAGACGCGCGGTCAGTCATAAGACGGTTGTAACATTTTTTCTAGGGGTTTCGTAATATATCTCGTCTTCAATAGGAAAATATATCTCCCGAGATTGACGCGAGAACGAATTCTTTTGTTGGACACAGGATGCGTTGCAAAACTCATCGAAAAGAAAATGTAGCGACCGTCCTGTGACTGACTGTATTCGCAACGTTGCCCTAACCGCTTCTTTATGAGGAACAGCATAAGTAAGAGGAAGTGGAGGAGAATTTCAGACGACGTGGGTGACTAAAGGAACTTCTTCGGGGTCATTCGGCCGAAAACATCGCGCGACTTCGCGGAAGTACGTATACGTGCGCGTATCCGTGTATCCCAGATACAGCTAATTCCTCCACAACGCAGAGACCAGAATGTTTTCGGATAGAGGGAATCGCCGTGCATTAGCCGAATTCGATTTAACGGATCGTCTCCCCTTCTGTTTCCGGCCGCGAACGAAATCCCCGAAAATCCTCGGCGGAAAGTTGAGCGCGACCGGGACCGGGAAAAATCGAAAAATCGCGCGCACGGAGTTTAAAAAAAGGGTAATGCGCGCGCGCTACATGCCCTTTCGTAAACACGGCACCCCCGGTTCTCTTCCTTTCGTCCGTTCCGCGTTTCCTCCCTCACGCGCACAGTCGCCGCCGCCATTCTCTGTCCACCTACTTCCTGCAACTCTCCGGCTTCCCTCTCCTCCCGTCTGCACTTTCGTCCCCATTCTCTATTCCGAGAGTACTTTTTCCCAATACAGGAATAGATCCCGTATAGGGGCGTGGCGGAGAGCGATACGTCCTGCAGGAAGAGAAATCGTCCTTTCGTAACAACCACCTCCCCTTCCAACCCCTGGTCAGCCCGTTGCGCATACCCAGACAGATACCCAGACAGACGCACAGTGAGATCGGCCGCACATCCGCCACCATCTCCGCCTCGGGTTCGTCGTGACTTCTTTTCCACTGAGAGAAATTTTCTTGCTCGATTTGTTGCTGCGGAATAAACAATGAACTTGTCTATTTATATACGCATGTGTGTGTGTGTGTGTGCGCGCGCGCGCGCATATATATACATGCATTTATATATGTATATATAAAGTCGCAGCACGTCAATTGAGACTTCGAGTGGTCTTTCATTTCACAGTGGCGGTGAAGAATGCCGATGTACCCGCTGCGCCCCTTTTCTCTCACTCTCTCTTTCTCTCCGTCCCGGTCTTCTCCGCCAAGATCTATACGCGCAATAGTTTTCGTCGAGTTTCCTCGTTCCAAAGCCCCATATTTATCTTTCGAGCGTATTCGACATAGTAATGGGGAGCTATCGTAAATAAAGAAGCCGTTCGCCCTGAATGTATTGTCTGGCCGCATTCTCGGGGCGAGCAACCGGGGACTTAGACATTCATCTTCTCGAGTTACATCCTCCTCTCTCGCGGACCTATCGCGTTAGGTATTACGTCTATTTGCCCCGGGACGCAGGCAGCGAACCCTGCACCGAAAGAGCAATAATGCATTAAGCAATTAATGATCGACACAATGAACATTACTTGCGACGGGAGAGCCTGCGAGAATCGCATTTGCGAAGCGGAGAAATATACAGCCCATAATACGGCTAATTAGCGACGAGAAGGGTGTTCCGTCTGAAAGAAGCGCGGATGTTCCGATGCGTTCTCGTTTCTGAAACGACTCAGGACGCGCTCGAGACGAAGAGTGAGATTAATTCCGCACCGGAGGCGGCGCTGCAATAAGAATTAGGGGATCTGCTGCGGCCCGGGGAGATGTGATCTCGCGATTATTAGATCGCGATATTTGAAGCTGCTGAACAATTTGAGCTTCATTCGCAGCTAATCGAGCGTGTAACGATGAACAACGAAATATAATAGCTTGAGCTTTCAGCGAGAACTAATGAATCCTGAGTAACGTCGGATCGCCGATGCTATTTACACCGTGTTCGTTACACCCGCAATCAAGAGATTTTACCTTTACGCATTCCCGTCTGTATAAATTACTCGAAATTTTCGCCTCTCTTCGTCACTTTTGCAATCGCGAATTACATTCCGCTTCTTCTTCTTCCTCCACTCCACATGCCGATCGCGCTGAAAGCACGAGCGGTATATGTCACTTTTTCGATACGCGCGAGTCCCGCGATATGACAATATGTGCCGATATCCCGTTATCAATGGAAACTAACAAAGTTACGTCGGGAATTTATTCGATCGGAGAAATCGCTTCGGCTGCCGGGCGCAGAGCGCGCAAAAGCACAAGAACAAAGGAGAAATAAATCCGATAAGCCCTCTGTAGTATACGTCTAAATGCGTGCGCATTCTTACACATAAAAGGAGAAACGCGACCCTTTAAAAGCTCTCCGGCCACGCGCACTAACCGGGGGATAACCTCGCGCGCTCGCTCGCCTCTTCCGAGAGAGCACACACACCGTCCGTCTTCTCTTCGGGTGTTTCCGTAAGTATTTAGGTTTTCAAGTCCGCCGTTTTTATACTTTCGTGACTCCTCTACAAAGTTGTGAGAAGTCAGCATCTTTTTAAAGAAATAGTGTAAGCCGCGCGCGCTAACCCCGACTCCTCTTCCTCCGGCGCGCGTTCGCTCTCGGGAAACTCGATTTCCATTTACGTGAAACGGTACTCGCGGCTTCCGTAGATTACAGCGGTATCATCCCCCCCCCCCCCTCTTCCCCGTTCAAATCTTATATAGATCCGGCCGGCGCGAGTTACAATGGAGCATTGGCTTCTTATTTCGTCATTAATCCCGCCCGGCGATCCGAAGCGCCCGCGCACGTATCGATGGGATTGAAGTCGCGGAGGATGTAGGTGTTGAAGATAAACGAGCGAACGTCGTTCTGTGTGTAGCGCGAAAACACCGAAGAAAGATTACACGAGAGAGGGAGGGAGGAGGGTAGGGAGAAGCGCGGGGAAGTTGACACCCGTCGGTAAATAATACTTAAGTTGTATGAAAAATCGTTAAGTCAAACAGGAAATCTACTATTTGCGCCGAGGTGTGAAAATACACGCGAGATATCGCGCTGCCGCGGTAGAGATGAAATAAAAAGAGAGAGAGAGAGAGAGAGAGAGAGAGAGAACGGGATCGTATTTCTGAGTTGATCTAAGATTACTATAGAGATATGAGAGAGAGGGGGAGAAGTGGGAGAATACATCGTTGGCAAGTATTCGCATCAAAAATCCCCGCTTTCAGCGCCGGAGAGTGCGAGGAAAAGCTAACTGCTCGCCTGACTCGGACGACGCAGTTTTCCCACGGTTCGCCGTTTCTCAAAGGACGAATAAAACGCGCGTAATACAAAAGACTGGTCTTATCGCAGCTCGATTATCGCGAATCGTAGATTCGACATTTCGCGTCGAAAGGAGACACCTCGAACGTTAGTGTCCTTTGTATTATGCTTTTTACCCGTTCATTATGCCGTATCTACGTCGTTCAGCCGGGGCCGAAAGGAGTCGCTGCAAATGAACGAGGTTCCTTTAACGTCCAGCTTCTCAAATTTACCACGGTGAAAAATGAAATTAATTTCCCATTGTTATATCTCACTCGTGAGCTGCGAAACTTCCAATCTGGCAACGTGGCAAAGCGCGCATCAGTCGCGCGCGATTCCTCCCCGGCGAGGATTTCTCATTCCCGCTCTTGATAAACGGCGCGGTATCGCGCGAAGGTGTGACGCGCGACGATAAATATCGCCGACTCTCGTGGTTGCGTCGTTCTCCTCCTGGAGCCGCTCCAGGGCGTGCGATTGATAAGCGTGTCTCGCCGAGGTCTGCCGGTCAATTAAGATACGTCTGCTCCGTCTCCATTCCGTAATCGTCGCGCGCCAGATGCGAGGAAGAGGCGGACGACGAGCGGGGAACGAAGGAGAAAGAAGAAGAATAGCCCACGGAGCGTGATCGCTCATTCA
Source organism: Dinoponera quadriceps (assembly GCF_001313825.1). NCBI lineage: Eukaryota > Metazoa > Arthropoda > Insecta > Hymenoptera > Formicidae > Dinoponera > Dinoponera quadriceps. Next base: position 936,999 of record NW_014554512.1, on the reverse strand, counting down.
GCTGGTATATCGTCACTTCCTCTCGTTGTGCGTCATAATATACTCACAATAAACGTCGTCGCTCGCAACGACCACGGGCTGAAGACCCGCGACACGGCGCTTACGTTACACTCTGAACGGCTGTCGTATCCTGAAGGGAGGGAGAGCGAGAGAGAGAAATAGAGACAGAGAGAGAGTAAAGTGGGGTCACATACACGACGAGATGTCGCGCTCCAGGTTCACGCAGGTTCCGGGGGATGCTTTTGCCGATCCCCTCATCGACTGTGTTTGTTTGACGTGCCCGAGGTTTGTATCTTCAAAGGGTCAAGCACGCGCGCGCGTTATCTGCTCTCTCTTCGTCGTTCCGCCCCTCGCTTCACGTATGGGTCCATATGGTATGGAATGTATAAATAACATACTCCGTTCTATTGTGGGATAAGTAAACCCCGAAAACGTATGGAGATAGACAAAGAGAGGGGGAGAGGAAGGGAGAGGAAGAGAGGGAAAAAGAGAATGAGAAGAGAGAAAAGAGAGAGAAGAGACGAGCTGACAAAGGGCTCGGGGATCTCGGAGTGACGCGAGAACGAGGAAAAAGAGAGAGAGAAAAAAGAATGGTGAGAGAATGAGAGAGAGCGCGCGGAAATGGTGGCTGAAGGAAAGCACACTTCACTTCGGTATGCTTGACACGACGGCAGAAATGAGAAGGAAAACGTGATACCGCGTGCGGCGAAAATTGGCGGGGACTGCGGCGGACTTTGGCGGCGGAGTGCCGGAAAATAAAAGCGGCGAGGCGCTACGAGCTTGTTAAGTTGCGGGGCCGCCTATGTCGAAACGGAAGTTTTCGCGGGTAGGAAGCTTAAAACCGTGTAGGTAGATTAATTTCTCAAACGGCGAGTCTATACGCGGTGGATGTACGAGCACTTACCGCTTTAGTATCTTCCCTCCCGGCCGGAGGGATTAATTTCTGCGCTCGTACAAGTACGGAAATGTTCAAGACGTATAAAAGAGGTGGAAAGTTACGTTCTCCTTCTCCTCCGCGCGTTTCACTCTTATTTCAAATGAAGATACTCGTTTATTGATCACCAGCGTTCCGTGTGTCCTCGAAACGTTAATTGACGTCGAAGTGTTTCAGTCGAAATTTGGTTCAATTAGTAAAATTACCGACTAAGGCTCTTCGTGTATTCGTCACAGCCATCCTGTTTTACGACGTTAGAAGAAAGGAAACCCATTAGCGGGTGTATTTTTTATTTGATAGCATGTCGCAGGAATTCTTTCAGCATACGTTTCCTTGCTCCTGACGTCATCAAACGAGAACCTTAATTAAATTATTATGTTAATCCTGCGAATCCCATCGAATTTGGGGGATCGATGCGAAAGCGAGAATTTCGACTCCGGTATGCATTCACCGTTAGGAGATTCTCTTGTTTCAGAGCTGAAAAGCTTGAATGATAAAACAAAACGACAAATCCAAAATATATCGGTCGGTTCTCGCAACGCGATAATGACGCTCGAAGTTAAAATAACTTCATTCGCTGAATCTCCTTTGTTACAGCAAGCCGCGCGCGCGCGCGACGAGAATGCTGTACAGCCATTTCGATCGCACGGGGGTTCATATGACTACCAAAGTGGAGCCGGGGATTAACGTGAAACAGGATTTATTCGATTCGTAGCAAAAAGTGCCCACTCCCCCTCCCTCTCATTCTCTCGTGCGGTAGTGTCGCCGATTGCAAGGCGATCATTCATACCGGGTTATTACGCCACCTATATATCACCGTATCCGCATTCTTGCCAAGAGTCACCGAGCGCGGGGTCAAAGAGAACTTATGGATATTAGCACTGAGAAGATGATATGAATATGCTGGCGGTATCCAGCGTCGTAAATCAACGGTGAAACCGAGCGACCGGGAAGACTCGCCCGCAGTACTCGCACTTTATCATCGCGGATGACGAAGACAGAAACGATCTGCACGCCGGGAAGAATTAACGTTGACAGTCCGCCGCCGTCCTTCGTCCCGATTGTCTCCGCGAACTTCTCGAGGGACTCGAGATTATGAATTAATTATCGCCGGGCGCGCGACCGCGATGGATCCTCGATGACAAACAGAACCTCCCCGCTTACCGCCTAGCATAATCAACGGCAGTCAGAGGGAAACGCAAACGAAGGGTTGCTTGAATAAATTGATTGTCTCATCTTTTCCGTACGACGCTTTATTTCGAAGATTTATGCAGCGGGACGCAGAAAGGGCGAACGGGGGAGGGATAGATGCACAATACCGGGAAAGCGAGCGCGTCTCCCTCATCGGTAATTCGCGCGAGCGTGATCGATGATTCCCGTTGCATCCGGTAATAGAGCGTACGTCCGCATTCGTCGAGTTTCCACGGCTGTTCCTCGCGTGAAAAGATCCCGTGCGGCGTCGCGTTTACTCTTCGTTACATTTCCAACGCTCGCACGACGATACACGTCGCGTTTTGTTTAACAACGACGAGAGCGAGAGAGAGAGAGAGAGAGAGAGAGCATTGCCGACGAAGGGAGAAAGGAGAAGAAGGAAGAAAGTATCTCAGCGATTCGCTCCCGCGAATTCGTTAGATATCCCGATCTTCCTCTCTCCCTCTCCATTGTGCATTGAGCACACGCGAACACATATATCACGGATACGTACGCATTTTTCTCCCGGCGTTCCTGGCACGCCAATTTCAATTTCGAACGGCGCGCCCCGCCGGTGTAACGGATGAGCGGTATTTTAAGGAGTTAGGTATCTCTTCAGCCTGAAATTATAGTCGTGAAGAATGTCCCCGGTAATACGATCAGCCACCGCAGCGCGTATGACAGTGCCATTTTTCCGCCGGCCAATTGCAGGTCACGTAGACGTCGCCGCTATGTGACGCAAGTCGCTTCCCTACTAGTGCTGCTATCGCACGTGCATTTTTGGCGCAGTCGGGAGAAAGCCAGAGATAGAGAGAGAGAGAGAGAGAGAATCGTGCTCGCAAAGAGACACGTACGCGCACACCGTGTCGCGTGTACCTTACATCTTCCAGACATTTCATCCTCGGAGCGGCCAAGTACACACACACCGCACACACATGCCGTCATGGCGAACAAATTTCAGCGTGATTCGCGTTCTTAACTCTAAGCGTATGCGAAAAGCGCTCGCGCGACTTTCTCGCTTCCCGGTGACACGGTACGTGGGCGCCACGGAGATTGCCGTCGTAGAAAATCTCGCGACGCGACAAATAATCGCCGCTTAATACCCGGACGACCGCTGGTCGCGACTTACTCGAACGCAGGTAACGCCTTAATTTGTAAATTTCAATTACTCAATGCGAGTTGAAACTATTCTCAATTCAAACCTTATTTGCTAGAATACGACGTGATACTTCCCAATGTTTCGTAGATCTCGATTTTTCGCCCGATAAATAGTTTTCACAGCACCATGCGTGTCGGGATATTATAACTGATGCTAAAGTAACATTTACTAGAAACACGCTTCTCCTATTTTTACACTATTTTTGCTATTTAATATTTTACTATTTTTTACTATTTAGACTATTTTTGCAGCCGAAGGGTATGTTTGGCGCGGAAGCTAACTGTAAACTATCACCGCTCGTCCGGTCGCATCGACGACGATTTATCCGATCGTCCGAGCGCGGCGTGGCGCGTAGGCCTGTGCTATTCTGGTGTTTTGATAGCGCAGCGCGCCCACTCGATCGCACACGCGAGCGCGGCCACTGAATAAAATAGTCGACATTACCTGCGTCGGCGGCGACGGCGTGCGGCTTTCGAGCGGCCGCGATAAAAGCGTCCTCGCACGCGATGCAAATGCGAATCTTATGCGCACCGTGTGCGCAGAGTTACGGCCCGCCCGGGCCACTCTTTTCGAGTGTGCGCTATATAGACGCAACTAAACGCGCGAGCGATGGAAACGCGCGCGCTTGTCGTCCGTTCGAAGGGCATTTGTTCGTGCCGCGTGTTGACATTGCATTAGTCCCGGAACAATTACTCGCGTATCGATCATCGGCCCGGGTGTAATTGGTCTGGATGTGGCTCGCCGGCCTATCGGGCGCTTAAACCGCCGCCTCGCACGCGCGACACATCGTCACGCCGTGCCTGGCGAAAAATCGATTCCCGCTCGATAAAATCGCCCGGGCGCGAGGTTGCGCCTCCCTCCTCCCACCCACCCCTCCCTCTCTCTCCGCCCGCGTTTCAACGGGAATGAAAATCGAGGCTGCTTCGTTAAACTGGCTAATTAAGTAAGGGGTACATGTGCGAGGCATGAAATTATGGGACGCGCGGTATCTCGTTATTGTCCCATTGGCGTTTTTGTGTCGACGCGCGTTTACGGTCGGCGTATCTAATAATTACGCTAATAGAGAGTCCGCACTAAGCGCATCAACACGCATTTACCCGCCTTCCCCGTTCCCGCTTTCGTAATCCCCGTGCGTCCTGCGGTGCGTACACTCGCACGAACGCATTATCTTCCGATTTCGGATCTCGAGCGCGCGCCTTGTGAAGTATCGCAGGGCGACAGGAGGAGGCGAGCAATAATGGATTCGTCCCGCTGGGCGATTAACGCTTCGACGGGGGAAAAAAAAGGAAGAAGCAAAATTCTCGCTACGGACGAGGCGGGCTTTTATTAACGCGGCGTGATAACGGTCCTTTATTGCCTGTCAAATTGGCGTATTACGCGCGGGGTTCGGTTTTACTCCGCTTCGCGATGTCGTCACAGTTCCTCGTTGCGAATCAGAACGCGGGGATCCGCGTGTCCCTCATCGCCGGCCGACTTGGAGTTAAAGCTCGCGTCCATTTGTGCGTTCCGCGATTGATCTATATTCCGTTGTGTTATTTACAGCGCGCGGACGATCAATTCNGGGGGCGGGGGGGGGGGGGGGGGGGGGGGGCGAATTGCTTTTACTGTAATTACGGCATAGATCAGCCTCAAAGGTATCGTTATAAGCAATAAGATTAACAGCACGTCATGGGATATGTCGGATCGTTTTTTGCCTGTTGTCGAGCCACTCCGCGCGAGATCCATTTAGAGCGGTACGAGCGATTTGATGCGAGCTACGCCCGAGAGCTTAACGAATGCAAATGCTGGAAACCATGCCAATGGTATCATCCGTTTTCGTAATTGTGCACAAGCCTCCGGTATTAATGATGAGGATTACCGATGATTCCGACTCTCGCTTGTGACACGCTACATTAAATTGCACGGCGGTGTCGATACTAGCTGGTAACGATGATCATTCCTCATAGTTATCGAAAATGTCAGTTTAATTAATACCCTCGGCAGGTCCCCGTACAGGATACCCGTATTGATTGGCACAAAGCATTAAGCCCCCCCCCCCCCTCCTTCCGTTGATCCAGTACAACTCAATATTCGCCAATTACCGCGGCATCATGCGGCTCTAATCATTTCCATGGAGCCCGAGAAACGAAAGAAGCTGGAACCGCGATCTCACTCTGATTAGTAGTAACCCAGCTATGCGGTCGTGCGCGCCGTATCCACCGTGTGGCTTTATTATTTCAAGCTTAGCTCGCGGTTCGTACGCGCGCGCGCGCGGCTGAGCGTGAATGCAATTTGCTTACGCGTTACCGACGCGTATTATTAATAATAACATGCAGATAATATGCGATAATCAATATGCAACCGATAGAAATCGGGCGGAAAGCAGCCGAAGAATCCGGCCTCGCGGAGCGAGGGCGAATTTTGGGACACGCATAATTATATATGTTAACCAATATCATGGTGCATAATAGTATCGTTAATGCATAAATGTGTTACTGATTATCAGTGCACTCTGACACGGCACAGCGTACAGAGTATTTTAACTATTTTACGCAGTCAAGGGCTCTACCCTCCCCCCCCCCTTCTCTCACTCACTCTCTCACTCTTTTCCTCTCTCTGTTCGCGCGAATGAAATTGATTTTCTTTTCACGAAGAAAATTGAATTCAAGCCATCTACTGTGCGTCGTTATTATCGCTGCGAGTGAAAATTGCCGGCTGGAAATTGACAATTACGCTCCGCACGTTTTTCATTCCTTGATTTATAAGCGTCGCTTCCCTTTAACACACTCTCGAACGTCAGGTAGGTTGACGAAACAATGTCCAGGAGTCATAGAGAAGTGTCGAATTGACTGCTTCATTATAACATTCATCGTCCCGCTCTCACGTCAGCTCACGCCGAGTCTCACTCATGTCTCGTAAAATGAACGGTGTAAACCGACTTTTAACGAGGGATCCTAACTAAGTTTAACGTGCGGTCCCCACACATCCCCCTTCTATCTCGCGTTTGCGTATTTGCGTCCAGCTGTGTCTACGCTCGTACTTTGAATAGTCAGCAAAAAACGTCCCCGGAACGGCAGCGGTTCCTAATGTCCGCTTTAATGCAAACGGGAAGACAAAGGTTGATGATCCGTATGACACTCTCTTGTCCACCCTGGGGAAAGTCGAGAGACTTGTTCGTACGTTTTAACATTCGCACGAGAGCGCGTTAATGGAACAATAAAAGTCGATCCCCTCATCGATTAAATTAATTTGTCGGTGAACGTTTCCCTCGAAACGCATCCTTCGCGTTGTCGCCTTGCAATCGCATTATTACTATACTTCGTACTAGGGTTAGAAATTCTATTGGAGGCTTCTTTACTTCACTTTGCTCTGATTTAAATAAAATACAAATCTCAGAATTAAACTAAAGATACTTAAATTGATATTAATTACACAGAATTTTGCTGCACTCACGAAAATTCGTTTCATCAACAGCTTCGATATTTCAAATCTTCGAATAGAGTTCGAAGTTTTGAATAATTCGATTTCGAATCTTCGAAGCTCGTCGTCAAATATACCGAAGTTTCGAAGCTTCGAACATGTCGAAATAGTAACTGTTCCCCTACTTTCGTACGTCCGAATGCGAAGTTGCGTCTCCAAACTCTCTCATTGAGAAATTTCTCGGACTTCGGTGTTACTAAATTTGTTATTTCCAATTTATGTAAGGACACCCGCACAGTGCACGCACAATAATAATAACGAAAAGTTTACCATCGTAATTCGAAGTTTTCCATGTGGATATCTTAAAGCCTAATACCGCTTCTCGGGAGAAGTTTACGGGAGAGAAATTTCAGCCGTATCGCTTGCGCTACGGAATGCAGTCAGTTCTAATAGGGGAAGCTCCACTCGGAAATTTCTCTCTTAGTGGCCTGTTAATGCCGGAAGTTGAAAAAGTTGCCCACGTGCGCACGAATTTATTTGTGTCGCAGGTGAACGCTTCCTTTTTACCAGTGCTGCGAAACAACGAAATGGAAGAGCTGGGAGACTCGCTTCTTCGTGGTCATCCCGTCCCTTTTATTCCGTCCTTGTGTTCCCTTTGCGCACATACCCCGGCATTGTCCATTTCCCCAAGATCCTAATGGAATGCATAAGTCGTTTTTTCTATAGCGGGCGAATACAATCGCATATCTTTTGACTGGGACATTTTACCGCATCTTAATGGCTCCGTAGACTTTCAGCTACAAACGGGCACGTAGAAGTGTATAATCACAGCCTGAAACTTATTTGCCGTCGAATAAAACCGTGTGTGATGTATCAGTTAAAAGAAGAATACAAATATACTGCTCTGTATTGTTTCACACTTTTAATTAACTTTCACTTATCCCGTCCTCTCTTCTTTTCCTTTTTCTAATCTCAATTTCAAGTTAATAATGTAACAGCTTTTCTCTGCTGACGCCTCTATTTTTGCGTACGGTTCTTATCTTGTTTTCTTCGTTACGCTAAAAAATTATTATTAAAGAAATTTTCATTTTGTTAATGCATTCAACAAATAATAATAATAATAATAACAATAATAATAATAATATAAATCTCACGACACGAAAGGACCGTCTACAATAGCCGTAAATTATACTTATTAGCTATAGTTAATTGGGAAATCAGCGGCGAAAAATATTCTTTAACATTCCGCATTTAAACATGATCGTGATTTCGATTATTAGAAAGCTAGATAGGATTCATCTTCCGAGCTAACGTGCTGAAAATGGGACAATTTGAGAATTTCGCATGCCCTCTTTATCGCACATCGCATACGATCTCTTCCCTCCTCGGATTTCGACGGAAGCTTGCAAATGAACTTCCGATATGTTTCTAATAAGATAGCCGGTGTCTCGCCGGGAGAATATTCGAGAATACGAGCAAATGACGCGGAGAAGACGCGCCGGTGAAACGGAAACGGGAGAGAGAGGGAGGGAGGACTCGCGGCGGTAACGATCGTTGATTCACTTGGCGAATTTCTGTCCTGCCGAAGGAACGTCGACATCGAGACGGTACCGTGCGCTGTAATTAGAGGCAAGCCCGAGCTTCGCCACGGCGGAAGAAAGGTCGGCTTTGCCGACGATCCTAGGAGCGGTCGTCGTTGCCGCCGTCGCCGCCGCTGCCTCGTTGAAACTTTCGTGACTACTCACGACTCGTACGGCCATTGAAAACGAGGAGAGCCGAGGCGGCGGCAGAGCTGAGTTTCCGCTCCGGTGAATTTATCAGGACCGAAGACTTCGTTACTGTCGTTATATTGTCCCGTCATGATCCCGGTAGTTTTACTCGCGTGAAGGACGCATCGTTGCGCGATACAAGTTAGGATATTGGAAACTCGCGGCGTCTCTCACAAGAACGCCGCGGCGAAGAAACTGGCCAGCCACCGGCGGCTGAGAAAAACTCGCTGGGAAACGCGGCGGCAGCCCTTTCATTATTTCGTGCATCTCGCGGACGTCGACGTAATTACGATTGCGGCTCTCTCTCTCTTTCTCTCTCTCTGAGGCCCTCGCCCAATTTAACATTAATTTCATGGAGCAACAGTCTCGGTTCGTACGCTGAGATAAATCCCTCGGTTATCAAAACGGTTATTGAAACTCATTTGTTATTTGACGATTTGATAGGAAAATAGATCGATCCGTTACTATTGTAAATTATCCTTTGTAGAATTGTTTATAGAATCAGAAGTGCATACGTTCCTTCGGGCGCGACCCATCTCGATCCTTTTCATTCTTTAGCTCTTCACAAGTCACATTTGTTCCTAATACGAACTCATTCGTTATTACTAAATTTATAAACCGAATTTGTTACAGGAACTGGTGACTCGTTACGTTAACAAAACTTTTCTTTCGGTATGCCGCGGTGATTTCATGATTTCATGATGAATACTGAGATATTAACGAAATTTCGAAATCTCTACTACCGTAATCCGATCGAAGTTTACGCGTTTCCTTAATCGCATTAGTGTGTGTAATCTTCCCTTCGCGCAAGATCTACGTGTATTCATATTTTCTATTAAGCTATTGCTATATATTATTTCTATATATTATGTATTGCAGCATGTATTGTTTGTATATTGGGGCTCGAGAGGACGTAATTTCTCTCTTCTCACACTAAGCCCCACCCCGTTGTTTTACCCCGTGCATCTTCAGAAGAGGTAGTGGAAGGTTCGCCGGGCGCACAAAAGCCTTCCATAAATCACTTGTTTTTCACCCCAACAAAACCTCGTTCCCGATAATTAGCTCGTAACTTATAACCGCGCAATATCGTAAAGAGCGCCATCAGAATGGGACGAGGGTTATTAGTAACGAAGTTACCGGACTCCCAAGAGGAATATTCCGTCGCACTTTCGACACGATCAACTTTCTTTTCCCCAGGTATGACTTTTCCTCCGCGGGGAAGAAGGATTTCCATCGGGTCACGCGCGTTCGCATATTCCCCGGCTTATCGATCTTACGTACGTTTCTCCGCGGCGGCTGGTATGTCTGAAACTGAAACTTCGTAAAAATAACATTCTCTCGTCGAATTAATTAAATAATCGAACTTTTTTGCCGTTCGGGGCTCGCCGTGCTCTTAATTCGCCGAAGTTCCGTGTAATTCTCAGTCGTGCATAATTCAGAAATTAACGACGCCCCGATATCGGAATGGCCACGTTGTTTTCCTTTTATTTCTCTCTTCTTCTCTCTCTCTCTCACTCTCTCTCAATTTCGCCTCTATTATCCACCGCGGAATAGGCGTGCGCGGATTTCTATGTTTCACTGAATAGAAACACATAATCTTCAAGAGGTACATAGTCAGTGTTACCGGAAAGTAGAATAGATCTCAGGCCATTTTGCGAGGCAGTTCATTGTTCGCTTTTAATCGGACCATTCAACGCTCTAGCTCTCGGCGCGAGACTGCAGATTTCCTATCTTGCGTTTCCTCTTATCCCGCTTTGGCTGGCCCATTCGGTCCGCTATCTTGGGTGCCTCGTAAATTTGCTTTGCGTCGTGCACTCGATCGAGGCTCGTGCTTCCACGGTTCGAGCTTTTGCTTGCACGACGGCGGCGGCTGTGCTAGCACACGCGGGGAGCGTCCACGCGCGCGCGTACATCGTGGCACATCCATCCTATGTTTCCTTCCGGCGCGGTGCACTTTTGACGATCGTTTCAACGTGAATCGTTCAAATGCGGAGGGCAGGAAATTCCGCGAGCAATGTTTCGTTGTCGCGAGTCAATTAGTTAGTGGATTGGTTAATTAATCTTGATTAATCTCTTTACGCGTGCCGCAAGGTGGGAATTTACGGACGACTCGAAACGGCTCTCGTTCGTCCGTTACTCGAAGGGTATTCAGGATTGAAACCGCACATCTGTAGTATTCATAGTTGCAAAATCATAGACGAATTGACGTCGTTATTTGCGATATTATTTTCATCTTTCGATATGTACGAATCAACCAATATTGGCGGCAAATATTGCCCAAAAACAATTTGTGAATTTGGATTGCGAGTTCGGAATGCATTCCAGACATTCCCGATTGTCCGGCAATATTTCGTGTGTATATTTCTCCTAGACCGAGAGACTGCAAACACCATGTTATTGAGCGAAGGTATTGTTGGAATTCGCGCTGTTTATATAGTTTTACTACTATGGTAACGTTGAAAATGCCTTGGGCATTTATGGGCAAAGTAATTGTGCGTGGGCGATATATATATGGCGAGAAATAAAGGAATTATATTTTACACTGAATAAACCGAGATAGAAAATAGATATCTTTTTATATTAATACAAATATATTTTTTTCATAAATTTTTACTTTTATTTTACAGAGACCACTCACACATGCGTGTGGCGCATTTCACATTGTCATAAGTACACGTTCGCTACAAAATGCTCAATTGACAGATTGGTCAATTGACATTTTGTGAACATGTGTCTATATTGCTCTTTCCCGCTTGAATCGAAAACAAAATTTACCGGTTTCATATCCGCTTGCCGACTGCTTACACAAATATTCATTAATTGCTCGCGCAGACTGAGAGAAAGTCTTTTGAAAACCTATCTGAAAGAGCCGCCTCGACTTGTGTATAGCGCGCTTAACCCACTAACGCTCTCGTGAGTCGCTTAAAATGAGACATCATTCGCGTGCTTCATTTTAAACGATCCACCTCTAGCACGATTATCCGAGTAAAATATGTAAACGGTGTTTCATCCCGAGTAACTTTCGTAAGAGAGAGAGAGAGAGAGAGAGAGAGTTAAAAGATTTCGTTTCGCGTGTGATCGCGTGTAGAGGCCGGGCTCTACGAATCGCATATAGGAGTAATTTATAATTAAATTCTCGTATAGAGATACGACAATTGTAGCAAGCGATCCTCTCAAACTAACGACAGCGAGTTTTGCATGTGTTAACGGCATTGCCGTTCGATTAATTTTATTTCAACTTACATCCGAGCGCGCAGTTCACCGATAAAATGTCGCGTTCCAATTTTGATTTCAACAGAAAGTCGCTCGACAGATTTACTTTGCCCCGGGATATCGATCGAAGCTAAATGCTGTGAATCTGCCTTCAGAGGTAGGTTGCGTCCGTATATTTCCCACACGCGCACCTATGCGTTTCCCTCCCTGTAACGCTATTCTTCTCCCCTCTTGGTCTCCATTTCGTTCGTTCACTCTCTCTCTCTCTCTCTCTCTCTCTCTCTTCGTTTCGCTTCTTGTCACACTCGCCCTTTCGGCTTTACTCGTGCCCGTTAATTGCTGCATTTTGCTTACAGGATCAGATTATTGTGACAGCTGTCGAGTACAGCTTGCGCGGCGCTTTCGTGTCCGTCGGTGCATTTCCCTGAACGCAATTCGCGAGCCCGGGTTACGCACGGCGATTCACGAGGGCTTCGCATTCGTCTCTGTAATCGAACAGGCACGGCCCGCCTCTTTATCGGGGTCGGATCGACCGATTTGTTTCGGCACTAACTGTATTTGCAAGCGATTCGTTCTTTTGCGCAAATGCATTTTGCCGATTTCGTTCATTTTAACGATCGCCGCATTGAGACGCGTTTTCGAAGTTACGACCGTGCACGTGACCACACGTCGTAAAGCCGCGTAATGAGATGCGCACTTCGTCCCCGGGCGCTGTGAAATGCACGATACACTCGCGTTATATTACAAACCACGGTGTGTTTTCATTGAACAATCGATAAATCGTATTTCAGCCGGCGGGGGAGAAGATAGTCGGTTCGAAAAAAAAAGGGGGGGGGGGGGAAGGAAAAAAAAGGGCCGATCCACCCCGGTATCAACGTTGTGAAGTTGCTCGTGCGATGCAAGATAGTGTAATTACTTTCTTCTTCGGCCTTTTTACCTCGAGATAATGTACTCCCGCTATAAAAAGAGAATTAATCGCCGTAAATCTCTCCGTCCGAGACTATTTATGACGGTGTAAAACCGCGATATACCCCCGGGTAGATCGCGGACGCCGATCCGTTAATGTGCACTGATTAATTAATCGAGTCGGAAAATATCGGCGGATTTTCCCGGCTGTACGATTCGCCGGGCGAAACGCGAGGGTCTCTTGAACGCGCGAAATCGTCCGCCGGCGGCGGTGGCGGTGCATTAATAGAAACACACCCGAGACCGTCGATGCCTCGCGGCCGCTTGCTTGCCGCGACATTTAAATTTTTGATTCAGCGAGCTTTAAAAAATATACTTGTTAAAATGCTCATACATATGTAGGGTTTTTCGTTTAACGTCGAGGAGTGTTCCACAGTTTCGATTTACGTATGCGCGCGTCAGCCGCACGCCCGCTACCCGTCCGAAGTGTCGCCCCCCTCCCACACGGCGACAAGCGTCCTCGTTAATAAATTGGTGTATTTCGCGCGCAGAACTATGTTATCGTGACGGCTGCCTATGACAAAGCGCGTTATATACTTGGCTATTCGCTTTCGCGTTCTTCGAGGCGTGAGATCGCGAACGCGCCGACGCTGTCGTGCTCCGGTCGAGGGAGAGTAGGAGGAGAGAGAAAGAGAGAGAGAGAGAGAGAGAGAAAAGATAGTATCAATTAGCGTAATGCGACCTCGTAATTACGCGGAAATTCCTCGCGTTGATTTACGTCGTGCTAAAGCTCGAGAAGAGCCGCGAGAAGATCGCACGTTCTCTCATCGTGGACTCGATGTTACGAGCTCGGCGAGCGTCACTTTTTCCAGAAGATTATTCCTTCCTTTACAGAAATGTTTGAGAAATTGTGCCAGCGCGATAAATCGCTCGTCGGATGTAAATCTCGCGAAATTGTACGCGCGTATATATCAGGGTCGCGAACTCCGAGGAAATAAGTTACCCTTTCTAATGTGTGTAACGGCAACATTTCGTGTCAACTAACATTGTGAATTCGAATCTGTTAATTACGTTAATCCAACGCGAGCTGCTCTCGCAAAGGCAAATATATGCGTTCACTCGAGGGAGTCGTGTAATAATAACGCCATCGCCGCTGCGTCGGCGGTGAATTTATTCATAATTCGCTCACCAATCTTCCAAAGATTAATGAAAGCGTTACATTCGTCGGTAATATCAACAATGCGGAAACGTGCAATTGTGCATACCTGCGCGAAGCGATGCAGAAATGATGAAAGTATGTGGGGGAAAAGGTCTCCGTTCGTGTAACTGAATAAGGACCGGGCCGGAAAATTCGGTGACGAGAAATGATATCGTTGTTATCGCGTCCGGGAATATTCGTCCGAATATTCGATCGTAGTAAAGCCCGGCTGAGATAACCGAATACAATCAACCGGGGAGAAACCTCCTACAGGAATCTTTCTGCTCGCATAACCGACTTTTCCGTCCGGTCCTCGTTTTTCCCAGGCAAATTCGCTCGCACTAACGACATTGTTTTTTTCCCTTCACACAGGATGTCCCAGATCTGCATGAATAAACTTTGTGAGGACGTGGAACGGATTGAAGTTAACAAAAAAGTGCTGTACCATTTTGCAAACAATGCGCGAAATTTCGAGTTATTAAGTATTGAACGTGGCCGGGTGTGGACGCTTCTTCAATCAATAACTACTGTTGTACTTAGCGACGGACGATACATTGAACTTCGAATATCGAACTTTGAACTTGTTAGGTACAACAGCTGTTATATACTCGTAGATAGATAGGCCATTTTTGTTCACTTCAATCCGTTCGGCACTCTCATGAAATCTGTTCATATTGGAACGCCCTGTATTATTGATCGAACTAACGTATGATTTAACAACGCTAACAGTCGGGTCTAACAACATTGAGTAGCTACCGCCACAACACTTAAGTATGTATCGTTCGTAGCTTAATCCTTGCGATGGATCTATAATGTACACTTAATCTCAAGACAATAATAATAACAATCTCCTTTCCGTCGCGGGAAAATTAAGGCCCGCGCGCCGTCAGTAAGGAGCAGATTCCCAAATTTCGGTGCGCGCTCTCGTGTCGCGTGCACGTGGGATTCGCCGGATTACGACCCGCATTGCGTGACGACGATGTCACAACGTTACGTAACAGCGACGGCGGGAACGATCATAACCGAGGGTACTCGGAGAAACCCGGGAGCGGTTTGTTCTGAAAACAGGTTCGCGAAACGCGCGGCGACAGTCAGCAGTTTTTAACGCCAATTCCACGGCGCGGGAGTTTCATTCGCGACACGCCGCCGAAAGAGAGAGAAAGAGAGGAGATAGAATGATGAGATGGAGGGAGGGGAGGAGGGTGAATAGAGGGCGGAGACGAGGAAGCTTATCCAGGTGGTCGTACAATGTCGAAGCTGCGAGCTCCGTTCGTCGCGTACGGCGTAATAAAAGTCGCAACGATTCCTGGTGGTGCTCGTGGCGCGAGCGAAGAAGAGGCGAGAGAGAAAGAGAGAGAGAGAGAGAGAGAGGGAGAGAGAGAGAGAGAATGAGACTTCCCCGGGTGAATGTTCCTCTTTCTTCGAGATTGCACACACACGTGGTAGGAGGGCAACCGAGCGTGCGCGAATCGATGAATACCACCCGGTTTCGATCGTGCACTCTCGATTCGCCCTCCGACGGCAGAATGACGGGAAGAAACCGGAGAATGGCGGTGAGTCATGTCGCTGCCGTTCTTCCGCGAGCGCGCGACCATTCATTCCCCGATTCGTACCTACACCGACGGCTCCCCCCCCCCC